>NW_019265938.1:193736-240923 GCF_002742605.1 Olea europaea var. sylvestris | reverse complement strand
CCAGTTCAATAACACTACACCAAAAATAATCATTTGCAACACATAAAAGGTAACATTCGGTAGTTAAGTATTGCTAAAATAATCTATCACAAAATTTTAATAAGTGAATGTTGTCATTGGTTAACATAATTGAGCTTTGGCAAAATTTTTTAAATGGATGTTACTAATGTCGCCTTTTGAAACGTTTATTGAGTGTTGTGAAAAGTTCCATTTTTTGCAACTTTTATTAAATGTTGCGAATTTTTCGCAATACTCAATATGCGAAAAGGCGACATTAGCAACGTTCACCAGACGTTTGATAAACGTAGCGAAAAACGAAATTTTTGCAACGTCCAAGTGAATGTTGCAAAAAGAACATTTTCGCAACATTTACTAAGTGTTGCGAAAAGTTTTATTTTTCGAAACATTTAATAAACGTTGCGAAAACATTCAAAAAATTTCCCAAATAAGTTATATATGAATTTAAATGAAAGAAACCCAAAATAAGCCAAACCCTACGCCTCTCTCTCCTCATGCCTCCCTCATTTCTTTCCTCCCCGACAAAACCCAAACCCGTAGAACAACTCCCTCAACCCAAGCACTTTGATCTTCTCGTTGGTTATTGTTGATCTTTTGTCGGTGTTGTAAGCCTTGTCATACTTAGAAGAGAAGAAGTCGATGGGAAACATCCATCGGTAATCAGCCGTTTGAGGTAAAATTTTCGCCCCCGAATTTACCACAGACAGCTGTTTCATCTCTAAACAGTCCCTATGAATTTACCTCAGATGGCCCACGAGCTCAAGATTTTTAAATTTTTTTTTTTTATTTTTTTTTACACATTTTACCTCAGACGGCTGTTTCATCTCCTCCCAGACCAATTTTCGTCCCCGAGTTCGACTTCATTCCAATATGCTCCAGGACAGTGGTCATCAATCGACTGCAATAATTCTGGTAAGCGCACTTGAGCAATTTGAGCATGTCTTCTTGCATACTGAAACTTCCTTGATTTCATCCAAAGGGTAGAAGTAGGCTATTTTGGAAAAATTTTATTGGGTTTTTGGAAATTCGTAGATATCTTTAATAGTAGTTGTTATGTTCTAGATCTTTTTTTGGGCAATGGTTATTGCTATATTTGTATTTGTTTATAGATTTCTTCGTTCTGTATAGAATTTTTCATTGGGTTAGCTTTGAATAGATTTTGTTCTATGGATTTGGCTAAAATAATGTCCCAAGATAAGTATTATTGTTGAATTCGACTCAGACTTATTACTACTGCTGCCGCCGCCGCCAACGCTGCTTATCGCTATATTTGTATTTGTTTATAGATTTCTTCGTTCTGTATAGAATTTTTCATTGGGTTAGCTTTGAATAGATTTTGTTCTATGGATTTGGCTAAAATAATGTCCCAAGATAAGTATTATTGTTGAATTCGACTGAGACTTATTACTACCGCCGCCGCCGCCGCCGCCGCCGCCGCCGCTGCTGTTATTATTATTATTATGCTAATTATTGGTTGTGCTGTTAGAATTCCATCCTTTCCTTTTTCAGAGGATATATTTTGAAATTGTGTTAGCTTTGTGTAGAAGAATATCTTGGGTTTGTTGTTTTCTTTTCTATTTTGTTCATTAATCGTTGTTGTATTTCTTTGTTTGCGCTGCATTTAGTTACTTGGATTTTGTTGCTAATTTTTATTGTATTTCTGCTTTATTAGATAGTTTTGATCATTTAGATAAACTTTATGCTCCATGGTGTTAAAAGTTACTAGAAGCTACTTTTTGTTGATAATTTTGTCTTTTATTGGTATTCTAACTTTGCTGTGTAGAATTCTTGCTTTCTAAGAATAGATGATGCTGTAGTCAAATCTAAATAAATAAATATCTCTCTTCTTTGAAGCTCATATTTGTAGATGATGTTGTAAGCTTTGTCATACTTAGTGGTGGAAAGTTTAAATGCATGGTGCATACTATGTTGGTCTACATTCTGCATGTTAAGTTGTAAAATATTTTTGCAAATGGAAATAACTATAAACATTTTAAAATTGTATTGGGCATCTTGCCTCTATGTTGAATTCTATCTATGCAAGTACAATCAATTCAATATAAAATTAGATGGTTGATGGCCATGAGGTCAAACAAGACACTATTTGGTAATAGATCTGTGTGTATTTTTTAACTGATGAATCTTGGTGCTTGACTAGTGGTAATATGAAAGTGGTGTATATACTAACTTTGTAATCTGGGCAAGCTGGGGATTATGCAAATTATGGTGCGGGTTATGGGGATTATGGGCAGTATGAGAGTAACTGGATTGATGGATCTGGTTCAACTGCAGTGGCTGAGGGATAAGGATTGGCTGAAAGTGGATTGCAAGTGCCTGGGAAGAGGGATAGAATGATGCTCCAGAGCAGATTGTTGAGGTGAAGCAGGATGAGTTGTTGAAAAATCGGCCAAAAAAGACCAAGCCAAATTAACTGGGATTGCTTTTGGCCCTGCATACAAGGTATGGCTTTTGTTTTCCTAAGTATCTTTAGAAATTTAGAAGTTAACTTTCTAAAATTTGCATTTTTCGTGCGTTAATGCTTATTAATTTGTGAAACATTTGGAACACCATAAATATTGACATTGTTTGAGATTCCTAAAACAAAAGGCATTGTTCAAGATACTGTTTTTTGTTCTCATAAAATTTGTCAGAGGCATACATTTGAGGCTTACCCTTTGTGGCCTTGACTTACTATGGCCCGTGTATCAAGGTATATGCCTCAAGATAGACAAGGTATACCCTCCTTGAGGCTTGCGTCTTGCCCCAGAGGAAGCTAACGCCTCTACACCTGGTTCAATACAGTGATCACTACAAAACCTATCACTTCATGACATATTAAATTGCGGGGATGATATTAACAAGAGTTTGGTAATATTGAGATAAGCACAGCCTAATGATTATCTTTTATTATATGGGGCAGTCAGTATTTCTTTGATTGGGTTATAATAAGGATAATTTCTACTTAAATGTGTGGGGCAGTTAATCTTTCTTGATTGGGTTATATTAAGCATAATTTATGCTTATCTGGAAAGTCTTATTTCTCTTTATTTCATCCATGTTTAGTGTCTTTTTATTTATTTGGTTATGATATGCAGGTAAGATGCTTCATTGAGATAACTGGATATCATAAAATTTTGAATCTAAGTCAATTTGAAAATTAGCCAACCTAATGCCTTGTGACCATTTTTCTAATTCAGTTCTCTGTCTTAGAATCTGGTCATATGCATTGTAGGTTCTAAGAAAAAGTTGGAAAGTTGACATAGTGAATCTTTGAAAAGCTAGAGAATTGGGATCCGGTGGCTGTCAAAGTACGGAGTCATTTTGTTCTTGAGACTAGTTGGAGATTTACATGGTGCAATTTGGATTGTCTACTCAAATTTTTGTAAGCAGTCATTGTTCCATTTTTATTTTTTTTGTTATATTATTTGTGGAAGAGGTGATTAAATTTTTGTACGGAGTCATTTTTGTATATTATTTTTGTAGGTAGTGATTGTCCTTTTTTTAATTAGTTGGTGTTGTATCACGTTTTAATGTTCAAGTGTATTGATTCAAAAATTTGTAATGAAATTATCATTTTTTATGCAATTCCAAAATTTGTTCACAAAGTATTATTTTCAATTTTGCAAATCAATTTATATAAATTGGTGTAAAAAAAATCAAAAAAAAATTTAAAAAAAAAAAAAAGCCTATTACAATTATCCAGTCTTTTGCAACGTTGTTTAAATGTTGCAAAAAATTAACTTTTACAACGTTGAATAAACATAACATTGCAAAAACTCTTCTCTCAATGGTGATATTGATCTCCACAACACACGCTAAAACGTTGCAAAAGGTTTTTTGCTGCGGTTTTTGACCGCTGTAAAAGCCTCTTTTGGGTGTAGTATAAGCTGCCTGTGCTATGCATCAATATGTTGTATATCTTTCTGTCCAATCGAACCCACCTGCACCAAATTTACAAAAATCCATCCATTTTTCCCAGATACTACTGTAGATTTTTTCAACAATCTATCCATTTATCCCATGCTAATTTTGCTGTGTTTTAGGCTCCACAACTAGGACCTGTTTAGTATTTGCGTCCCCATCCTCATTTATTATTGTAGTCTGATTTTTCGAGGAGCATATAGCTGTTTTGTGCCCAAACATTTTACAAATTCCACAAAATTTAGGCTCACGCTCATATATTACCTGTTGCACTTTCAACTTCCCCATTGGTAAATTCATTTCAACGGTTCTCACCAACTCTTTAGACGCATCAACTTCCACGAGCAAGCAAGCATAAGATAATCTACCTTTGGTAGATGTGAGCTTGTCCGTGCAAATAGGATTTCCAATCTTGGAAATGATCTTTCCCAATGCTTTTGGATTCCAAAGATCCAAAGGTAATCCCATAGTTTGATCCATACCGGCATAGTACTAATGTCTTCGTCAACAAATTCAAAATAATGGGACACATTAGCGGTCTACCGAGCACAAGATAAGGGCCTCCATGCAACACCCTCGATCTAGAAGCCTCATTCTCAAACTTGAAGATCGACCACCCACTTTCATGTACATAATATTGGTACTTGACCTTCCAAGTGTCACACATTTGAAGTAATGCAGTCTTTCCCGGGAATCTACCTACAAAATATCCAACAAGACAGAACCCCAAAGAAGTTTCCACATAATCCATATCTTGTTCGTCCAAAGTGATTTTTTGGGGCTGGTCAACGACTAATTTCAGCTTGAAGCCTTCACCAATATTTTGATTGTCTTTAAACAGATTGACCCATGGTGCCTTAGTAACATTTTGATTCGAATTCTTATCATCAAGATTGGTTCCACTTTATTTTCAAATTCAAAAGCTTACAAAAAGGCTGACAAGCAGCTCAAAAATTAGATATAAGTGAAATAAATTTAATGCCATAAATGCTAATGAATGACCCATCCATTATTTTGTTTCATCTCAACTTTTCTAAACCGTTCATAAAAGAAAAGTAATAGGCAATGACACAAATATAACTATCTTCTGAAATAGATTTCCGTCGTCCACTCTCAACGGTTGTCACATGAATTGGTCCGTTATATTTGATTGGCAAATATTCATCTTTGTATTTGATAAAAATCAACTTTTGAGATAATAATAAGTTGGTTATATTTTTTGGCAAGAAAGCTAAGATCGAAAGGAAAGCCTAGGCTTGAACTACAAAATCAAGAACTTCAGAGCACAAGTTCCAGGCAAAAAAAAATTCAAATGATTGTGTCGGCATATCAAGTTAGAATTCTTCAAACTTGCGTGAACTTTGTATACTCGCCTACCATGTAATCCACACAACTATTCTTACATTTATTGATAATATGTGCAAGGTTTAGCCGTAACATTTAGGCTTTCTAGCGAGTAAGTTAAAACAAGAGAAAGAATGCAAAAGGTCTTTATTTCCTATGATAACGACTTGACCATCTGTAATGCAAGAGACAAAACAAAGATGAATAATAAAATGAAAAAAGTAATACTTACATTTTCAAATTTTTCTTCATATATTGCTATGTCTGTATGTATTTTCTCTAATGATATCTCTTCCCTTGTTGTTTTGATTTTAGTTGAAGAGAATATTTTATGATTATCATGTTGGGTTTATGAACCAAATTAGGAAAAAAAATATTGTTTCCTTATTTTCACGTGATTTTATTTGAAATAGATTATTTTCTTATTCCATATTATTTTTATCTTTAATTGGTATGGTATGTACTTATAAATAGTAGCATCTTCTTTAAGTTTAGATCAATCAAAAATTGCTGTGTTGTAATTTCTCTTTATATTGTCGTTATAATAAAATATTGTTCCTCTTCTTTAACTCTCTTTTGTTCATTACTTTAATCTTTTTTCATCTTTATAATCTTGTTATATATTTCATACAACGTCATTGATCGCAATTCTTGCGTCGTCTTTGGGATCAATAAGTGATATCAGAGCAATTTTAGTAATTTGCTTGTTATCAACAAGTGGTATCAGAGTTAGACTGCAGGTGCTTCATGAATTGATTGGGATTTTTTCAGAAATGGCTACTTTGAAATATGATATTTTGCTGTTAGATCGCAATACAAGATTTTCTTTGTGGCAAGTAAAAATGAGAGCTCTTATGGCGCAGTTGGATTTGGACGATGCGTTGCTGAATTTTGAAAAGATGCCAACTAATTGGATAATGGAGGAAAAACAACGGAGGGATCGGAAGGATTTATCGCAGATTAATCTTCATTTATTCAATAATATTCTATAAGACGTCTTGAAGAAGAAAACAATGGCTGCTTTGTGGTTGAAATTAGAACAATTATGCATGGCTAAAAGTCTCACTAGTAAACTCACTCTAAAACAACAGTTGTACCCATTGCATAGCAGAAGGAGGGTCACTGAAAAACCACATTGCTGTGTCTAAGGAAATAGTTGCAGATTTAGAGACATTGGAGGTTAAGCATGATGAGGAGGATCTGGCTTTGATCCTGTCATATTCGATACCCGCCTCTTATTCGTCGTTTCAGGACAGCATTTTGAACAGTCATGATACTTTGACCATTGGGGATACCTACAATGCTCTGTTCTCAAAAGAGAAGATGAAGTATTTGATTGGAGCTACATCAAGGAATGATGAAGCTTTGGTATCTCATGGTGATCGATAGAGGGGTAGATTAAGGACGAATTTCAGCAATTTGTACTGTTTCTACTGCAAGAAAAAAGGACACGTTAAGAAAGATTGCAATAAGTTGTAAGCTAAAGGTAATTTAGCTGCAAATCATATGGGGCAATTATGCAATTCGGACACGACTAATGTTATTAAGGATTTTTCAGATGGCGGTGATGTGATATTGACCGTAGTATCTGACGTGGAGTCTAAATCTAACGAGGAGTGGATTATCGATTTAACGTGTTCGCATCATGGGCCCGTTTGGTAGGAATTTTGAGAATTGATTTTTTGACCGTTAGAAGAAAAGTGGGGTCCACATGTGAGAGAAGAAGTCAAAAATTACGGCTTGAATAGTAAAATAACGGTCAAAAAATCAATTTTTTTGGGCAAAAAATCCCTACTAAACGGGGCCCATATGTACTTCTATCAAAATTCTTTCAGACATATGAGACTGTCAAACAAAGCGGAGTTGTGATGAAAAACAACCAGTCTTGTCGTATTGCTGAAATCTATCGAGTCAGATTGTAACACCCCGATCTTTTTTACTATTGTTTATATGGGCCTAAACTTCATATTGATCATTTAGCAAACGAAATAGTCCATGTCTAGATTTGTCGTCACACTAAAAGTCCGAAGGTTGAAGTGGTAAACTTGACCCGCTTATTTGTATAAATGATTTATTTTCTTACGTACATTTTTAGAATTTATCGAAAACTATTTGGGTCGAATATTTAAGTATTTTAGAAGTTGATGAAATATATCAAATATTATACTCATTTTGTAGCTCGTATTAAATAAAATAATTTGGAATTAAGAAAAAATAATTGTGTACTAGTTATGTCCGAATTATTTAATAGGAATGAAAAGTAATCTAAATCCTATATTCTATTAATATAAAAACAATAAAAATAAAAAAAATAAAACTTACATTTGGATTCTGTATGGTTACTAACGAAATGTTTTGATTTAATAAATTAAACATGATTAATTCATAATAATTAATTTAATTAATTCTATAAAACTCTTTTTCAAAGAAATTCTTGAATATTTTTTTTTGAGGTAAGAATACATCGTGCAAACTGGTAAATTCTTATTCCTTGATATTTGTATATATATATATATATATATGTTAAAGTTTCTTTTAAAACACAATTTCACTTCTTACATTTTGACATACGCATACTTTGGTAGAAATAATTTCTTTTATTATTAGCCAACAATCATATTTTCAGAGAAATTCTTGAATATTTTTTTTTGAGGTAAGAATACATCGTGCAAACTGGTAAATTCTTATTCCTTGATATTTGTATAATTTTGGCATAAAATGCTATGAGGCATTCGAGTTGAATTTTATGTTAAATCCTTCGGGGTGGACCGTTAGATCAAAGATATTAAATTCTACGGGATAGACCGTTTGATCAAGTATGTTAAATCCTACATGATATGGGGATTCTTAAGAAACTCCTTGAGCTCTAAATTTAAGAAGTGACGGTATGTTATGTTAGTTTTATATTTACATCATGCAAATAAGAATGTACACGTATTCTTACTGAGTGTTTTCAAAATACTCACTCTTACTAAAATTTCATATTAGAATGGGTCGTGTCGACACGTGGAAGATTGACCGAGTGATGCTTATGTGGTCGCCATGTAAATTTTCTAGAAAATATAATTGTCAAACTTTTATTTGAAAAACATCTTCATATTGAATTTTATTTCACATTGTTTAATAGCTATTTTATGCATTTCAACACATAATTAAAGTGATATTTTCGCTTAAACTAAAAAAAAAAAAAAGGATGTTGGTAACACCTCGAGCTATTTTTATGTAATAATAATAATGAAAAAGATCTCGGGGCGTTACAGAATTGTATCAGAACACAAGTTTAGTCGATTCTGTAAACTCGTCATTTTTTTAAATATATGTATATTTCTTGATTTACATGTATAAATTTTTTTTAGAATAATAATTTATTTTGAAGACTTATTAGTCTGCATTAAAAAAATAAAAATTATGATACTATAATACATCAATGTTTTCTCTTCATTTCAAGTTTAACGATGTAGTTTTATATTTATTGATATAAATTAGTCCTTATCTACATTAAGAAATTGTAAAGATTTAAATTTTCACGTGATTATTCACTAATTATATCTTCATAAAAATTACATGTTATTAAACTTTTAATGTATCATAGTAGTTTAAAAAATAAAAATAAAAAATTTTGTACTATATGTGATGAGGATTTAATTAAATCTTAAACAAGTATTGAAATGAGACCCATGGTATCTAGCGCTCGTCAATCTACCACCATCGATGAGCCCAAGTTAGGGATGAAACATTATGTTTCATTTTACTTTCAAGCGTGATTTATGAATTATTGAAGTTTGACTTCACGAAATGCTTATGATGTTTAGAATGAAATATATTATGTAAGTTATTATACCGTTTACTATACGTGAAGATATGATGATTAGTCATTTTACATAAGCATAATTTATAAGTTGACTAATAAAGATAAAGCATAATTAAACATTTATGTGATAAATGTGGTTGGAACTTATAAAATAACTAGAAAGAAAAGGAAATAAAGGTAAAGTATTAAGAGCTTTTTAATTAAAAAAAAGATAATTTTGAGGATGAAATTAATTTAAAAGGGAAGGGATGTGACACCCCGATCTTTTTTACTATTGTTCATATGGGCCTAAACTTCATATTGATCATTTAGTAAATGAAATAGTCTATGTCTAGATTTGTCGTCACACTAAAAGTCTGAAGGTTGAAGGGGTAAACTCAACCCGCTTATTGCATAAATGATTTATTTCCTTACGTACACTTTTAGAATTTATCGAAAACTATTTGGGTCGAATATTTAAGTATTTTAGATGTTGATGAAATATATCAAATATTATACTCATTTTGTAGCTCGTATTAAATAAAATAATTTGGAATTAAGAAAAAATAATTGTTTTCTTTTAAAACACAATTTCATTTCTTATAGTTTGACACACGCATACTTTGGTAGAAATAATTTCTTTTATTATTAGTCGACAATCATATTTTCAGATAAATTCTTGAATATTTTTTTTTGAGGTAAGGATACATCGTGCAAAGTGGTAAATTCTTATTCCTTGATGTTTGTATAATTTTGGCATAAAATGCTATGAGGCCTTCGGGTCGAATCTTATGTTAAATCTTTCGGGATAGACCGTTAGATCAAAGTTGTTAAATCCTACGGGATGAACCATTTGGTCAAGTATGTTAAATCCTACGGGATGTGAAAATTTTTAAGAAATTCCTTAAACTCTAAATTTAAGAAGTGACGGTATGCTATGTTAGTTTTAGTTTTATATCATGAGAATAAGAATGTGCACGTATTCTTACTGAGTGTTTTCAAAACACTCACTTTTACTAAAATTTCATATTAGAACGGTTAGTGTCGACACATGGAAGATTGACCGAGTGATGCTTATGCGGTTGCCAAATAAATTTTCTAAAAAATATAATTGTATTATAGTATTATAGTATCATAATATTTTCCTAGTATCAATTGGGCAAGTTGTCCAATCGGTACCAGGATTCAATTTAAGTCTTACTTAAGGAGAAGGTTATGAGTTTGAATCATGGAGGACGCGACAGAAAGTCGTGAGGAGTAAGTGGGCGCAAGGCCCACCCAAAGCGAACAATACGTAAGTTAACGACTTAGGTACAGATATCCGAGTCGTTAAAAAAAAACGCTCGTTTTTTTGTAACGAACCCAAATGAAAGTTATGATAAATTTTGTGAAAATATGCCTAAGATAATAAATCATTTTATGCAATTAAGTGGGTTAGATTTATCATATTAACCTTTGGACCTTAGTGTGTCAACAAGGTTAGACATGGGCCGTCTCATTTAAAAATAAAAAATAAAAAAATCGATATTAATTTTAGTCCATATGAAAATATAATTTAAAAGTAAGGATGTTACACAGATTAAAGTTGTAGGATGGAACGGTCAGAACAATTGATCAAGTTTGACATATTCCAGACCTAAAAATAAATCTCATCTCGTTGAGTACCCTTTATTCAAAATGGTATAAATTCTCTGGTGGAGATGGAGTTTTGAAAGTCCGATGGGGTGTCCGGGTTGTACTAGAGGGACGAAAAAAGTCTCAATTCTACATCTTGTAGGGAAGCGTAAAATCAGTTAAGAGACATCTGGACAAGTTCAGTACCATAGTGGATATTCAATTTGGTACAGTACCTCTTGTGACGGGCTTTGGATTAGTTCAGAACATTATTCAGAGGAGCATTGGTAATTCCACTTTGCCACCAATTTTAGCAGATACACTATTTTCAGTTGTCAGGGTTGGACTTATGGAGCGTAGGTACAGTGATGTTTGCGATGCTTTTGGAATCATTGAAGGTAACAATTCCGTCAAGGAGCCTTCTGATTGGGCATTTGATGTGATTTCTTCTATAGGATGTACTTCAACCCTATTTAGTCAACAATAATTCATTGGTGAAATTTTGGGAACCCGAGAGTATGGTTCGGGTGTTGCTTGTGAACGCCGTGCAGAGGAATATGTTTTGTGATGGAGAGTTTTGGCTTCTATTTTGAAAACTTCAGTTATTTCGATGCAATTTGACATATTTTTCTAGATAGAGAAATTCTGGAGTTTCATTCGTTGCACCGAAATTTGGGTTCAAGGTGAAGATTGTTGGATTTATAACCCAGATCAAGAAAAAAATATTATTTCCTTATTTCACGTGATTTTATTTGAAATATATTATTTCCTTTTTCCAAGGTGAAGATTGTTGGGTTTATAATCCAAATCAGGAAAAAATATTGTTTCCTTGTTTCACGTGATTATATTTGAAATATATTATTTCCTTATTCTATATTATTTCCATCTTTATGATATGGTATGTACCTATAAATAGTAGCATCTTCTTTCAATTTAGTTCAAACCAAAATTATTGTATTGTAATTTTCTCTCCATATTGTCGTTATAATAAAATATTGTTCCTCTGATTTAACTCTCTTTTATTCTTTACTTTAATCTTGTTACATTTTTCATACAACGTCATTAATCTCAATTCTTGATTCACTTTTGGGATCAACAAGTGGTATCAGAGCAATTTTGATAATTTGCTTGTTATCAACATATTAGGGCTTTATGATTTTAATTGAAGAGGATTTTTTATGATTACTAGGAATTTAGTTAAACATAAATTCTAAAAGAATATTTAAAGGTTCAAAAAAATTTAATGAAAATAAATATGAGTGAATGAATTAGGAACTACATTTTTATTTAATTTTGTATATGTATATTTGGGTAAATTTTAGCCTTTGTTTGGACTAGAATGCAGTTGATAAGGTAACATTCAGAATTGTTGTAATTTTTGTACTTTTACTTGAATTGATTGTGATGAAAAAATAATTTAAACTTAAATATGCGTTTTCTTTTGATGATCACAATATTAATGAAAGGAATATTTGAGATAAAAGTAATGAAAATGATGTTGAAGATAAAAAGAAAAACAAACTTGAATTTGTATTTTTTGCAAGTTCAACTGTGCGCTGTTAATTCAAAATATCTACATTCGCCACTATCTATATCGAAAATGTTTACGTTAATCTCTCATTTCTTCTTCTTCTTCTTCTTCTTCTTCTTCTTCTTCATTTTTTATTTTATTATTGTTATTATTATTTTTTTTTTTTTTTTTACTATCTCCTTAATTACTATTTACTTTCGGTTTTTACATTCCATTTACAAACACTACCATCTACACTGTCCCCAGACCACAAGTCTCATCCGAGTTGGAGATGCACAATTTCCAACTTCAAACCGAGATATCGTAGACGAAACTACAGAAAAAAACCTGAAACTAAAATCCTGATCTTGAACAAGGTATGAATCTTCCGTTCTCACCATGTTCCTCAGTAGGAATTTCAGCCAATTATACAAACTCAGCTTCTGGATACAGTAAATTTTCCATTAAGCCCACTTGCAAGGCTGGCTGCTCACTGCTCAAATCTTCCAAGAAGTCGCCTTCTTTAAATGTGCAAAATCACAAAAGCTTCTCAAGAAACATTCAAATTGCCCACCACAGGCGTCATTCTATCTGGGTATATAAGATTTCCTCATTTTATGGCCCAAAATTCAAGCTTTAATATTAACAAGTTATCTTTGTTATATCGAGAATACTAAGAACTAAGAGAGTAACTTTGTGCGCATCGTGTCATTTTGTGCTAAAATATATCATTTCGTGCGTGTAAAGGGAACTTGATTGTACACCTTAATCACCTTGAATTCTGTGTGCACAATTGGCACTGAATTGAGTTTCATTAATGACCAAGCACATTAAATCTTGATACTTTGAATTCAAGCAAACAAAGTTTTTATTGCTTATCAGTGTTTTCCTTTTCCACACAATATGTCTCAGCTACATAATCTCTAAGAAGGAGACTGCTTAAATTTAGTATAAATGGGGGTAATTAGGTTGAAGTTAAAAAATGAATTGGATTTTATGGGTTCCAATTTCGTGGAAACTGTGAAAGTGCAGGAAATATAAAATAGAATTCGATTTGGGTCTATGGTTGATGTCGTGTGTGGCCTTTTTACCCAATATGATTTGTTTAAGACCAAAATTCCTGTTTGATTATGAACTGCTAGTGCTCGATAAAATGAAAGAGAACATGCATTTATGTGAAACCCGCTCCACTGGTTTTGTTTGAATAACAGGTTAACTCAAATGATTACCAGATCAACTCTGCATGCAGTATCGAATTGCTGATGACGTGACTTATTGCAAATTTGGCCACCTTATCCTTTACATAAATTTGAATGGGATAAAACATATTTTTTTTTTTACTTACATGGCTTAACCAAATTGCAAATATATATTGATAGCATTTACATGAAAGATGATACTGTCAGGCCTGTTCTCAAGTTGGTGCTGCTGGATCTGATCCACTGCTGAACAAAGTTTCGCAGTTCAAAGATGCCTTCTGGAGATTTCTAAGGCCCCATACCATACGTGGAACAGCGTTAGGATCTGTGTGAGTAGTATTTATGCTTGCATACCATAACTTCTGAATAAAAATGTCTTTCATGAAGCACATTTTTTGTTTTGCTGCAAACTTATTTTAATCAATGGTTTGTTGACAGCTCTTTGGTGACTAGAGCTTTAGTCGAGAACCCAAATTTGATAAGATGGCCTTTATTTTTGAAGGCATTTTCTGGACTTCTTGCTCTTATATGTGGAAATGGTTATATAGTAGGCATCAATCAGATATATGACGTTGGGATTGACAAGTAAGAAACACAGACACATGTAGTCTTTGTTCCTTTCAATATATATATATATATATATTGGAAGGTCCTCCAAAGTGTAACAATGTTTAACCTGTTTTCTTTCTACTTGTTGGAGACATTCCTTTCACTGTTTTGCCCTGGCTTCAACTGCAGGGTAAACAAACCTTATTTACCCATAGCTGCAGGAGATCTTTCAGAACGATCTGCATGGTTCATGGTGTTACTGCTTGCTGTTGTTGGCCTTTTAATTGTTGGGATGAACTTTGGTCCTTTTATAACTGGTCTTTATTGCCTTGGTCTATTTCTTGGCACCATCTATTCTGTTCCCCCCTTTCGGATGAAGAGATATCCTGTCATAGCATTTCTTATTATAGCCACGGTATGGTTCTTTATCCTCCATGCTGCATACATAATCTTTTGTTTCTTCTGAGTAGTTCATTCCTATCAATTTGTCAGGCGTAGACTACTGCAGCAAGAACTGCTTTGTGAGTGGTCTTGTTACTAGTCGTAATCCCATGATACCACAATATGCAGCATTGTCATGCAAAGGGGAACTGAGATAGATTATATTTTGACCAGAAAGCAAACCTGACTGTCACTTTCAAACCGGAAAGGACTTTTTAAAGGAAATGTAAAGATTTTTTCACAAGATAAATTGGAGAACTTCCCTTTCAAGTGGATTCAACCCCCACTTCCATCCCTACCCCCAAATAAATGATCAAATGTTAACTCTCCAAGTGCCATTGGAGCCATCTTCTCAGTATTATCCACTTGGTTGAGCTAGGACTGGGTGGTCCACTGATGATTTTTGACAATGGCGTTGCATATTAAGGTGTGGGATCTTTTAACATCTTCATCTGCATCAGCTGAGTAAGCGCTGATAGCTACTGCTTAGTAACTTGGGGTTTAGTGGTTTAGGTTCCAACAAGTTGTCATGGCTAGTATTCTAACCTGGCTGTCTTATGCAATTCCAAATAATTGGCATAGGCTTTTCCTTATTCACGACATTCCTGATAATAGTATGAATGAAACTACTTTTTCAGGTGCGAGGATTCCTTCTTAATTATGGTGTGTATTATGCCACAAGAGCTGCTCTAGGTCTATCGTTTGAGTGGAGGTAAATTCATATTCATTATCCATTGTTATCGGCACGGATGTATTCTGTTGAACTATGGTTCACCAGATAAAAGCAATTCGAAATTGGCTTGGATGGTTCTCATTTTGTATTAATCTCTAGGCATAGATAACTCCGAAATAAGATTCTTGAATATGGCAGATTTTACCTCGAGCAGTGTTTGCTTCAAGATGCCATCTGAAACATCTAGTACTCTCTTATAGTAAATTGCTTTATGGATACTTTTCCAGTTAATTTAGTCAGTTCCTTGCCCACGTTTTCTCCTGCAGCTCACCTGTGGCTTTTATTACAACATTTGTCACTTTATTTGCACTCGTGATTGCCATAACTAAAGATCTTCCAGATGTAGAGGGTGATCGCAAGTAAGTTTTAAAACCAAAATATTTCATACATTGCTCTAGTTTATTTTTCCCACGGAAGCTTTTTATTACTGACAATTTTTTACCGCCATTTCTTCTCATTTTCACATGTGCTTTTTGAATTTTGACTCTTAGAATGAAGCCAGACCTTTTCATCAATTGCAATCCTATATAAAATAAGATGCTTCTCTTATCGTTAAAATTTTCATGATACCACACAACTTGCTAGATTTCAGATTTCTACTTTGGCAACCAAGCTTGGTGTGAGAAATATTGCATTTCTTGGATCTGGACTTCTGTTGATAAATTACATTGGTTCTATACTGGTAGCTATTTACATGCCTCAGGTCATGTGCATTCTCTGGAGATTTAATTTAATCAACTTTCCATTGATATGTCCATATCTACTCGCCACTGATATAAGCTTATATATGGAACATATTACAGGCGTTCAAGAGAAGCTTGATGGTAGCTGCACATCTCATCTTGGCAGTGAGTTTAACTTTCCAGGTACATTTCGTTTATTTATTCCATGATGTTCGCCAGATTCCCAGTTGGATTTTAATTGTTGCTTTTTTATTTCGATGAAACTCAATTCTCTTTATTTTCTCCTCACTGAGATAAAAATTACAATTTCCTGCGCCTTTTTTCTTAATCTACTTGAATTTATCTAGAATGAAATTTAACCATTTCTTGCGAGTTCAATAATGTTTCATTTGAATATCTTTGAATGTCAAATAAATGTCTAGACTTTGGTTTCATTGCTGTCCTTTTCCAAGCGAGAAACACAAATTTCTCCCACAGTTTCGCTTGTTGAAAATATCTAATTGGCTCGGTTCAAAGACATAATGATTAAGATACTTTGCAAGGCCTCTCCAAATTTGATGTCGTTATTGCTTGTATCCACAGTTTTCCATTATCTTTTCAGAAGCAAGTCTCCGAAGCCATTTGCTAAATGTAGCCTACTTAGAAATCACCAACATTCTTCTTATGCTTAACTCCATTTTCGATCAATGCACCAGCAGTATTCATTAAATAAGAATACCCTTAAAAGTTTGTCAATTTAGGAGCGATGGAGCTGAGTCCAAAGTCACCTATCAAGAAGTAAAGCTGAATTTGTTGATCATGCTCAAGTCAAAGCTCTGTATAACTTGATCATACATCTAAGTCGTATATACTCTTTAAATTTGTTTTGTGACATTTCCAGAAGTATGGAAGACTTCAACTTCATGATTGTTTTGATGTTTGTCCAGGAAAAAAATGGGGACTTCTTTTCACTGATTTCTAGTTGATGCTTGTTTCATCTGTTTTCTCTTCTAGATGGTTGTCCTATTTCATTACGCGTGTTTTTTTTTTTTTTATTGCAGACATGGTTACTGGAACGAGCAAATTTTACCAAGGTAATTCTTGAGTTATCTTTTACTTTTGTTTATAGAATGCTTCGTTCTAACTATTTTAGTGCATGGAACTGTGTGATGCAAATAACTTTTTCACGAGTGAATAGTGTTGGTCTAAAAATAGTTTGGTTAGTGACATTTATTATTTGAAAAATATATTGAAGTCCGAACAAGAGCCGCTATATTTTGCAACCAACATACATTGAGATATATGTTTTCGAGTCTTTTTGATATTACCATCCTGGAAGAATCTTGGATAGTTTTGTAGTTTCATAAATGCTAATCGACTACTATGATTTTGTACTTTGGCATATTTTCTTTAATTTCAGTTTAAGTGGAAAAAATACCTTCAATGCTGGTTTGACCTTGTATATTTGCATTTGGCAGGATGCAATCTCCTCGTTCTATCGCTTTATATGGAATCTCTTTTACGCAGAGTATATTATATTCCCTTTCATCTAGCAAGTTTGTAGGAAGAACTTTAGAAGTGGCTGAGTGCTAAGAGTGCACAAATCGTATAAACATAAACTTTAGTGAAGGCATTGGGAGTTTATGCTAACTACTTGTCTGCCTGATAGAAGAATCTGAAAGAACTACCATTCTGCATGTGGAGCATGTATTTCACCAGGGCGATGCTGGTGGTTTTCTTTATAAAATCTCATTCAAATTAGCGTAAAATAAAAGTATCAGTGTCACTAAGAATGCTCTCATTAATGTAATTTTGATTATTATGATTTAAGAAAGAAAACAGATTGAAATGTTAAGTCTGTTCATTCAGAGTTTCTATTGTATATAGATAGAGATGAACCATATGCAGTACTCTTTGGATAGACCTCAATTCTGGCAGTTATGTTCCTTCATTTAACAATGCCAACCCCAGCTTGATTATTACATACTCGAGACATTTACGTTGGACTTTGTAGAGCTTAATCATACCGTGTGGGCTTTGCTTGATTTCTTGATGCATATGCGTAAATCAGGCTTCTGGGTTGTCGGTTGTCTGTGGTGTGGGAACGTGCATCTACAAAATGTTCTTCAGAAAGAAACAAATTCTAAACAACTTTAACTCATTTTCTTAAGCAACTTGTGCAAAATAATAATATTAAAAACTGCAAAAGAATTCCCGGCCTTAAAAAATAAATCAGGAAAAAATTGCTTCAATAAACTCAATTTTTTTCTTGAGCGTTGCATCTAATTCTGATTATCTGCTGCAACCTGAGCCAGTTTTGGTGATTCTGAAGCAAATGGACTTCTACCTATAGTTGTTTCTCTACTTAATGGAGAAGTAGTAAATCGAGCTGTTGTGCGAGGAGATGAAAACGTACTTCTTGGAGACAAATTTACTTCCTCTAGAGCACGGACTTGGAGCTCCAAAGGATAATCCCTAACACATCCAATCCGGGGACCAGCTCCTGTTGTCCATTTACAAGATAACTGTTTAGCCAATTGATATGACTTCAATCTTCTATGCGAGTTTATTCTCGTAGTGATTTTTTCCTTGGGAATAGGTTCTTCATATCCTTCTTGTTGATCCTCATCAAATAAGTTTTCCTTGGAGACTGAAAATTTTGAATCTGAAAAATATTCTTCTGCTGTCTCATATCCATCTGGACTTTCAACAGATCGAGTGCTGCAACTGTGTACTATACGTGGCTCATCCTTGAACAACTCATTTACAACCTCTCTTTTCGGAATTTGAATGTCAAAGATTTTGATCTTAGCTTTCGGGACGATGGATGTATAATTTCTACATCCCGGCAATATTGTTTGCTTGAATCCATTTCCTCTGTCTACATTTTTGAAGCTATTGATTTTACCAGCTCGACTGAAATCTGGTGCTGATAAGCTATTACGAAGGCCGAAGTCAACTTCCTCGTCACTATTTGGTGCTCTCTGTAAAAACAGCATAAAAGTAACTCAATAATGTGTTTCACCTGTTACTTGAGAGTTATATGTATGTTGAAATAAGTTTAATGCTCGAGGGCTTTCATTAACTATGAAAATCAGTATCTATCTATACCTTACGTCCACCTATGTTATGTAATATAAACAAGACTGAACCGTATGGTAAACATATTTTAACAAAACAAGCCATTTGTTTTACATTCATACAACAAAATCAACGAATGTGACCGTACCTGGACAACGCTCAGATCAACATTGTGTTTCTTCAGAAATGACATAAATTCCTCAAAATTCTCTTCTGTTGGAAGATAGTGTCCACTGTGAGGCCAAACCGCCTGTTGCATGCGAAATTTTAGATTCATTTAGGAGGCTCTCCCGAATGATAAAAATTTCAAATATTTTGCTGAAAGGAAAAGGAAAGGAATTGCTCAGTTCAGTACCTTTAGAACGCCTTCTTCCACATCTAATCGTCCAGCAGAAAGTGTGGCACCACCAGCCAAGAAACTTGAATGTTGAAATGTGCCTTTTATCTTCTGCCCAACGTACAAGATCTTTGACACGCTGAGAACAAAGATCCACTTGATGTCGTTGGGGCCGTCCTTTGTATCAAGAAGGTGTCCACTCTGCTTGTAGATAAACTTCCCGTCCTCAACAATAACTTCATATGCCTTCCTCTCTGTCTGCACCGTCAAATTGAAGTGATTTGGTTAATTCTATTCTTTCAAATCTCTAGCATTCTGGATACAAGCATATCTGGGGTAATGTGCATATTCCAGCTTTGTTAAAATTGTTCTAATTACTGGATCTATAAGATTTTTAAAGTGGGCCTCTGAAAGATAGAAAGTAGTAAGCTCACCGGACCAAGATACTTGATGCATTGCTGTTGAAGTTTTGATCGAGGACACCTCTCGAGATTTACTTCTTTACCTTCTCCAATGTCCAACCTGCAGATCAAAGTGGTTATAATTGATGATGAAGATCAATGTGGCAAAAAGTTCGAAATAAACCTACCAATAGAAGAAAGGCTGTTTGCTGTCACATTGGAGCCAACAAACATAATAGAATTGCAGATTGTGACCATAGCGGTGTCGAGGATCAATCTATACGAAAATACATAAATGAAATTTTAATCAACGAATGCTCATAATAATGTTTTGAAGGTTCACACTTGGTTTGCAAGGGCAACTTACAGCCTCGAGCCAATGCTGCAAAGCAAGTTTGCGCGCCTTTTCATCTTTTGACAAACCTTTCCCCACCTGACAATGAAGATAAAGTCCTAATCTTCTGAACTTCAACAAAAATACACAAACTGACACCACACCATGACCTTACCTTAGCAGCTCTGGTTCTTGCTCTTGACCAACGTGAAACGGCAGTTTCAGGTCTTTCAATGTCGAAGAATGATATAGAACTGCGCTTGAGTTCAGCAAAATCCAACAGCTTCCACCTAGAAAAAATTCGCAATTGGTAAGGCAAATTCATACAGGTTGAAATAGAACAATTGCACTTGGGTGTACCATCTTTGCTCGACAAGAACTGCACAATCTGCTAGTTGTCTCCGGGTTCGGAAACTTTTATATGTTTTCTGCAATTTAAGGGCAGCTTGATGTTTTTGATCACCAGAATCTGGAAATAGCTTCTCAACATTTTTCTCGGACAATTGGTCATCGAAATTTCCGCTGACCGATCTGACCATTGCGTCTTCATGCTGCAGCGAGATTTTAGCCTCTAGTTCCCTCCCATTGAAACTAAAAGACCCTTCAAGTATCACCTTTCTCAATGTAGTAGGTTCAGAACCTCGAGCGTTGAAGCTACTGGATCGTGAAATTTTCTCATCGCTGCCTCCGGAACTTATAGATCTAGCCAAATGAGACTCAGATTGACTATCTAAATCATCAAAATTGGCAAATGGACAGGAAAAAGTGACTCCCATTCCTCTGAAAATAAAACAAACATTCAGAAGTCATCAAACTGAGGCATTAAACTTAATCTTTAGTTGAATAATGAAATGTTAAAATCTGCAAATTACCACCAAAAATATTAACATTCAGGTAGAGAGAATATGCCAACAACTTGAGGGTTAATCATCCAAGGTTAGGTTAGGTTCATACAAAATAAATTCCAAGTAAATATATGGCTCATTAAATTGCCATAAAGCCACGTTGAACAACAATGTGAATGATGTAATTAATTGAAAGAAAGTGCAAAAGAGCAAGATTTTCCTTACCACGATTCGTTGCAAATAATTTCGATATAAATGCAACTTGGATTGATCTTTTCTGTTTTCAGAGATGGTTGAAGATTGGCTTAAATCTTATTTTTCTCTCTCTCCACAGAAAGGATAATGTAGTACTATGCTGCCTAAGATTATTATATATATATATATAGAGGAGAGATGAGAGAGAACGGACCGTCGTAATCTCAAAACATGCTCGTTTGACATGGTTTTTGAAGAGTCAAAAGAGATTTTGAAACCCAAATGTTGTTTTTGGATCCTTTTTAGTTAATTTTATTAAAGTATTTTTGATAATTAAAAGAATTTTTAGAGAATGTTGGTTAAATATGACTTCCTCTAAAAGTACTTACAGAATGAAAAATACTTTTAAATATTAATTTTCAAACAAAAATTGTAATAGCTTTCTCCAAAAGTACTTCTACAAAATTTGGCATAAATCAACAATTTTACAAATTTATTGCAACGTTGGGTTGGAATCAACTTATTAGAAAATTGCTGAGACAAAATTTTATTTAGGACTTGTTCAAGAGTGATTTTGAAAATTGATTTTTTGACCGTTAGATAGAAAAGTGAATTCTACCTATGAAAGAAGAAGTAAAAAATAACGCCTAAAATAATGAAATAATGGTCAAAATTTTGATTTTCTGAAAAAAAAAATCAATACCAAACATCCACTTAATAATTCATTTTTCCTACAACTGTTAAGGTGACACCCAGTCTCACTCTTGTCTGTCTGTACATTGTTGATTGGGTTCCTAAATAATAAATATTAAGCTACGTCATGAATTTGATTTAGCCATATATCTAACATTCTCATGCAAACTAATTCGTATTACTTTTAAAATTTTATAGATTTTCCTCTATATTTGAAATTTAATGTAGTTTCAAAATTTATCTCTCTTTCTCTCACATACATATATATGGCTTACGCGAAGAGGGTCCTACATATAACGACTTAATATCGATTATTTAATAGGATGGGCCTATTAAATTAAGAAATTGAAACTATTGTTACATCTATTAATTAAGTGGCATACGCAAATGGAGAGGATCCCACCTATATTGACTTGCATCGATTATTTAATTAGATTGGGTTTATTAAATCAAGAAACCTTATCTTGGACTTGGAACTCAACCCATTTTTATTTCACCATATATATGTGAGTCCATTCACATTCAAGATATGCAAAACCTACCTTTAGGCAAATCTCCTCTTCAGCTTTTGCACTCATATTGTATGTGGTTTGGTCGTTGACTTGACTATCATAGTGCAAGCGATCATCGAACATTTTTCTTGGTCGACTGCCTTTATCGATCAACAATGACTACTGTAATCCACCATTACAGTAGTCATTGTTGTGAAATACAATGTTTCTTTATGCCATTTTTTCTTTATTAAATGTAGTAATTTTATAAATTATTTTCATATTCAAGATATTGTTACTAATGGATATCTATTTTGAAGGTGGGAAGAAAGGGATAAATGGGTTGAGATTATTTTATCCTTGGTGTCTGAAAAGAAAATTGACTTTTTGTATTTAATTAGCGGAGAAATTGACGATAAATGGATGGAATGACCTTTTTGGCAATGAAGGTGGAAATAAGGGGGTAACTTATGAAATAACTATTTTGAAGGTGAGAAGAAAGGGATAAATGGGCTAAGACTATTTTATCCTTGGTGTTTGAAAAAAAAATTCTTTTTGTATTGAATTGATGGAGCAATTGAAGATTAGTGAATGGAATGATGTTTTGGAAATGAAAGGTGAAAATGAGGGTAGGAATGTTAAAAAATAAAAGTTGAGGGTATTTTACAAAATAATATTGAAAAATATGTATATTATGTGCTTATCAGTTTTTAGAAAGGAAAAGTCTACTTGTGCCACCTACGAGGGATGTGAACATTTCTATATACAATAATTTGTACTTCTAGTAAAGCCCTTTAAGAAAGAATAATACTATTTCGTAGTGAAGACTACTGACAATCGTCCGATGTGACGTACACTTGGTAGTTTTTCATTTGATGTATAATTTAAAAAATGACTACCATATTTATGTATAAAATATCAAATTGTCAAGTATATGTCACATAGGACGACTACTAGCAGTTTTCACTACGAATAGCATTACTCATTTCGAAAATGGCTTAAAAAATGGTATGGAGAAAAGTGATGCGTCAGGCCCTCCAATCACCGACGTACAATTCTGTTGGGGTATATTATTAATATTTCCAGAGTAATTAATTAATAACTAATAAAAGAGATGGATAAAAACGCGCTTTTTGGATTTCCAAAGTCAAAAATTAAAGTGCCGTCAGAGCCAACTGTCCCTTTCATGTCCCAATACATGACAACAGCTAAAGAGTACGTTGTCCGTACTCTCTATTAAATTCATACGCGTGAATACAGTCTGTGAATTTTCTTTTTTGTATATATTTTCGTGTTTATTTTTATAAAAATTCTGAGGGTGACCCGGCGAGTTAATCTCCTCCTAGCCAAACTGTGTCTGTAATTTAGCGTAGTTTCCTGTATAAAGGACGTACGAGATTACGTCTGTTGATTAAGATAGAATGCAATAAAGAATGGATACAAGTAACAAGATTATCAATGATGTTATTTTGGGGAAAATTACTAAAAATGTCCATTTTTATATATCCATTTATAAAAATATCCAGCATTATAAATCCTTACAAAAACGTCTATTTTGAAATGATTTAGACCAAAATACTCTAGTTAACAATTTATAATTCCACACAAAGATAAAAAATGGACATTTTTGCTATTAAAAATTTTATTGACCAATAAAATTTTGACACATAACATGCCCTATTTATTTCAAAAGTATATATATCAAATCACAATAAACGCTATTTTTCTCATTGACGTAGAAATGTTGAGAACTACATTTCAAGTGTAGAGAAATGTCATATTCCAAATGTAATGTTATTCTAAACATCTAATATGTCAAGAATAACATTTTAAATGTCGAGAACATTTAATACTGTTATTTGTCATGTGTACTTTTGAAATATAAATGGGGTTCAAATATCGAGAAAGACATTTGAAATGTCGAGAACATCATTTTAATGTACCTTTTCATGGAAGCTATCAAGCTACTTCTCGAAATCCACGATAAATTAGAAAAAAATTAATTGTTTTATTTTTTCATTAAAGGCATAGTAGACCGTTTGGTACAAAATCATAAAATTGGACATTTTTTAAAATATCCATTTATTTAATTTAGGGATGGCAAAAAAATCTATTCAACCCGATACTCGTGAGGCCCCATCCCGAATAGAGCGGGTAATACCCGCCTAACCGGGTATATGGGATGGTATGGGGTGAGAGTCATTACCCTGAAGCAGGTACGGAAAACATAGTCCCCGCCCCGTTTAATACTAATTTCAAATTTAAGTTTTTATCAAACAATAATAATAGATTTATCATTCTTTTAAAGAGAACATAAGTTGTTTTTAACAAATTGATAAAAAAGTAATACTATTTACAAACTAAAGACATAAAAAATAAATAAAACGAAAAAATAAATGGGGTGACAAAGAGGCAGGAGACTTGCCTCGTCCCGACCCAATCCCGCCCCATATATGGATATGAGGTAAGATAACAAAAATACTCGACGAGATAGGAGTGAGGATGGTCGACCCGCCCCATACTCGCGCCCGTTTCCATTCCTAATTTAATATAATATATTAAGCCCTTATTTGGTACCCTTTAAAATTCAGATATTAATCTAAGCCCTTGAGCCCCATTTTTGTCATAAAAATATATTTTTGAATATTATATTGATGCGAAATGTGTGGTTAAAAGATAAGAACATATTTTCGATGTGAAATGTGTGGTTAAAAGATAAGAACATATTTTCGATTTGTGTGTAATATTATTTTATTGAAAAGTATTGTAGAAATAATATCAAAATACTGTTTAAAAATGCTTTTTTTTTTTTGGCAAAAAATGAGACTAAAAAAAGACTAAGTCAAAGTTAACAATCAATTTTAACCACATATTTTATGGATCCTACAACTTTTCAACCACATATTTCATCAATTTTTATCAAAATTTACTAAAAATCTGATTTTAATCCTCATCAAACAAGGACTAAATGTGTCCTAAGGAGTGTTTCTCCCCTCAGCTTATATAATAGCGCAAATTATAGTAAAATACTAACCATCCTCTGTTAGTCTTGGTTTTTAATAAGTAACATGATCAAAAGCTCCCGTTTATTTCTCATTAATTTTCATTCCATTACATTTCATTTTTCTCTCTCTTATTTTCAATCACACAATTTTTCATAAAATAATATTACACATAAATCGAAAACTTTTCCTTTTTTTTCAACCACTCATTTTTCAAACAAAACACTATTTCACCTATTAATTTTATTACAAAATGGATGCCAAATGGGGACTAAGTCATGTCCACACATAAAACTCATGTATGCTCGAACAAAATGTCAGAAATACGTGGCCTTCCCGAATAATAGGGGAGATGGCCACGAGCACTCTAACGGTCGGGTTAATCAACTCGTAGATACATATTTGGGTGTGAAATGGATAGAAGATGTGAGCCACAAAAGTGTTGGACACCAAAGATATACAGAAAACAGTATAGTTAGCAATAACACAGTTGAGAGTGTAAACTTGTATTATCTTTAAATTAAACTGAGGGCCTGTTTGATAGACTCCATTTTTCCATGGATAATGGAATTATTTTTCACCCAAATGGTATGTTTGATCGACAAAATTTTCTATGGAATTGGTTTTCCACCCAACCCCCCAAGTGAACAAAGTCAAATGAATATCAAGAGATAGAAAATTTCAACAATTTTCAGATGAAAAATTATACCGATCAAACTCATTTAATTGACAATTAATAGGATAACAAGTTTTAGGCAATTCAATTTATTGGAATTCGTTTTCTTTCCACCCAAATGCCATTTATTGCAATCGAATGGATCCTAAGTGTGAGTTGTTATGGTAAAAAAGATGGAATGGTTATTGTTATACCAAAAGATATGTAGCTTCATCCTGATGATCAAAGCGTCTCCATATGTCCTATGTTCAAGGGTATTTAATGATTCTGAACGTAGTCACTTTATGGCGTATGTATAATATCGAAAAAGTAGAATGATAAGTTAGTTGTAAGGCATTGCTGTATAAATGTCATAGAAATCAATCATTTAGAAACATCTTGTACGTAAGATCTATTGAAAGAAGTGAAACAAGACGATGTCTTAGCACAATGAGGGGCATTTCACCTCGATTAACTGTGCATCAGGTCACATCACCTGATCTAGGCCATGGAGGGTTGCCTCCATATGGTATATCAATTGAAGTGATGCATCATTTCAACTACCTATATTTTATGGTCTCGATTGGACCATGCAGGATAGTGACATGGAGTACAAGCCTATTATTAACTGCCACGTGGTCAGTGTTTGGAGTTCGTTGGATGAGGCGTGACAAACTCTGTTGAGATAATCAAATAAATAATAGAAACTTCTACTATTTTCTTACCAAATTCTCTATGAAATTATATATTTTTAATTTTACCACTTTTACTTCTTATCTACATTTTTTGTTACAATTTGGTGCAATTTCATTTGAGAGAGTTTAATAAACACCATCTCTTCAAAACATTTGCCTTTTCACAGTTTTTTTTTTTTCCATATCAAATACTCAATTTTCTCCTCATTTTGATTCTAAATATTTCTTCAAGCATGGATCATGAATTATCAAACCAAAGTGGATGCATTTTTCGTTTTTTGAATCAATTAGCGTTTGATTGTCAAAATCTTCCATGAAAAATGTGTATTTTCCATCAAAATTCCTAATTTTGTGCCCTTTGATTGGCATTTTTTTTTCCACAAAAAATATTTTTCTTCTTTCGGTCACGTGATCATATTTTCCTCAAAATCAATGAATTTTTTTTTAGGAGGAATAAGATTTTATTTTTTAGGGAATTCACTGTCTTTTTCTTTCTCTCATCTATCCACTCTCTCTCATCTATTCATAAATAAAAAATGGATAAATATAATATTTCTACATTAAAAATTAAATCTATCAAATACATTTAATCGACAATTTTCATGCAAATAAATTCTAAGCAATTAATTGCCTCAATTTATTTTCGTTCCATGCAAATTTTATGTTTACAATTAAACACACCCTTATATTCATTCATAATAGACTTGCCGAATCGTTTTCCAAAATTGAAAGGGAGAAATAATTATGCAAGATCCTTCCATCCATAAAACTTTTGAGTGCTTGACCAATAAAGTTAGTCAAAGCAAATACACTACTAAAAGCGAAATTTAAAGTATGTCCTTGTTCGGTACTAATTAAAATTAAAATTTAAACATAATTTAAAGTCAATAATTAATTTTAATCACATATTTTATAAGTCGAATAATTTTTCAACTACACATTACATTAACTTTTATCAAAATCTATTAAAACTCTGATTTTAATATCCACCAAACAAAACTTTATTGTTGAGCAAAAGAGGGCGAGGGGGGCAGGGGTGGCAAATTATCATTTGTTTTTAGCTAAGCTGGAAAACATAAATGTGGAAATATATCCACGCCTTTTTGTATTTAGTATTATATACAAATCTAAAGATAAGATGTAAAGATTCTAAGATGACGACATATTTTGCACTTTCCACACCTACTCTGTCAACTCCTGCCCGGCGGCTCTCTATAGTCCACCTTTTATGCTTTCGAGCATTGTGAAAAAAAGAACTAATAACATGAAAATTAAAATTGAAAAAAGGATTATTCTACTTATGCATTTGTTTTCATAACTTTTTTCACATCACACATACATGTAAGTGGATGGGGTTCACGATTAAAATAATTGCGAACCCCACTTTTGTGAGAGGAGTGTGAAAAAAAGTGATGTACAACTAAAATTTTTGTTGAAAAAAATATTTACATACATAAAATGAAGGATTCTCCTGCCTGTACAGGCCACACACATTATAGGGGGACGGGTAATTTTTTTTTTTAAATAATCATCCATCCCCCACCCCCTCACTTAGCATGTGAGGGGCCTATAGCAGGCATTTTCCTAAAATGAATGACAAATTTTCCTCAAATGGAGTATCACAACGATAATTAATTCGTTCCTTTTCTCAAATTCAAAAAAGATTACAAGCTCCTCCAAAATTTAATTCTTTACCACGTTAAAGATCACCACTTAATTACACGAACACGTGCAACTGCCTTTGAGTGGTGACTACAACTATCTCAAATGACTGGATTCGGTTTGGCTACAATTGGATATTCATCTTGTGCATTTATATATCTAAGTTTATGGACTAGCTAGCACTGATATAACTTGTAGGGATTGGAGAATTGGAGTTTCGTTTCTAAAGGTTAATCTCTTGGAAGGAATAGGAATTTAATTCCTTATAGATCAATTCCAATGTTTGGCCAATGTAAGAATAACGATGACGAGCTAAAAAAATATTTCACAATGAAGAGCATATTAAGGGTTCGTGAACTATTTAACAATATGCATTTTTCTCTTCTTTTAGCTTCGTGATATTAGAGTACATATTAAGGGCCTGTTTGGTAGTGATTTTGAGAATTGATTTTTTGACCGTTAGGAGAAAAGTAGGGGCCACCCGTTGAGAAGAAGTCAAAAATTACAACTAGAATAGTAAAATAACGGTCAAAAAATCAATTTTTTGGAATGAAAAATCACTCTCAAACGGGGCCTAAAATTTATCGTTATTTTTACCATTAACCAAGTTGTGTGTTCTCTCTAAAGTTTCATATTTACTATTTTATTTCATTCTATTAGTATATACGCCACCTATATGGTTATTTGATTTAAAGAAGAGTAAATAAACACGAAGGCGGTGGAATTACTGCATATGGTATGTCTAACCTGCAAGAATGATAATTATAGTAATGAAACTTGGTGAAACTTGGTCAGGTCATTGCTTTTGCTTAGAAAACATGGCGTAATGGAAACTACGAGGTCTTCTATTACTTATTACAAGATTGCAACATCAACTGAATGAATTAGTCAAAACAATTGACCGAAAATACTGTAATTAAATTCACTATTTACAACAAGTCTTTGTTTGACAACTATTATTTTCAAATTATTTTTTTACATATTTTCAACAACACATTCATTCAACAAATATTCTACATGTAAATTCAAATTTTTTTCTATTTTTTAATCATATATTCTCCTAAATTGATACAATAAACACGAAAAATTATTCAAAACTCTAATTTCCACAAAAAGTGTTGCCAAACAAGGGCTGAATCCATCAGGTCAAGATTTATTCTTTCTTTATTCTCATAAACGTAAAATGGACTTGCTGCAGTTACACTTCATTTTTCTCTTGAGGCCTATTCTTTAGAGATATTCAAATTGGATTTGTGATCAATTGATACAATAATTGTAGATACAATTTTAGGGAAGGAACATGATAAGAGAGAAAATTTTATTTAATAACCACCAATTTATATCATATTTTTATCTTATATAAATCAATTATTATTATTATTATTAAAAAAAATCTAGAACTATGACCAAAATTATTAAAAGGTTTCCAAATTTATATATTTCTAAAAACTAGTCTTATACCCCGCAATGCATGAGCCGTGTTATTTTGAAGGTAATGTTAGCGTATCGATTTTGAAGGTAATGTTAGCGTATCGAACATTTATGAAATTCATAAAGTTCAGTAAATTTTCACTTAAATCTTATACACTTACTAATTCTTAGTATTTGGACATGCTTTATAAATGAAATTCATGGCTGAATTCACTCTAAATAACATATTCTTAAATGTCATTGTGCTTGTGTGATATTCTTTTAGGGATGGAGGTTTTTAGCACATGAACTAAGGTACATATTTGATATTTTAGTCACAAAACTTGATATATGTAAAACCACACATTAATAGGAACATGCAATTGGATATACATAGAATCAAAAGTAAGAGTATGCCTAATGAAATAACTTTGTACATCCAACCAGTGCGGCATGCAAAATATTTGTGGATAGATTAGCTTCATATACTCATACATGATCAATACACCAAAAATAGCAGTAACATGGGTGGCCTAGTGCAGCCTTGGTTCATAAAGTAATTGTGCTTGTAAATTTTGTCCAAAAAAAATTATAGCTCGGCCCAAATTTAATGTTAGCCCACTAGCTACGCTATTCAATATAGCCCACTTTAGCCCAACTTATATGGATCAAGTTTAAATCCAATATTTGTATAGCCCATACACCAATTTATCTCCCTCAAACCTGTTGCATCCCAAAGGACCCAAGCCCACCTTACCTATTTCAAAACCCTTACCTACACACACAGGTTCCATTATTTCATTAAGCAACCAAGGATCAAGCTCCATTTAGCCCATGTTTGAGCCACATTTTAGGGAAAAAATGCATTATTCATGTCAAATCAATGTGAAATGTGTGGTTACAAAATAAGGAAAATTTTTAAATTTGCGTGTAATATTATTTTATTGAAAAATGTGTGATTGAAATGATGTCAAATCACTGTTGAAGAATGTATATTTTTTTTAAAAAATAATGTGGCTTAAACAAGCCCTTAGTCTTTGTTATTTCTGGCATTTCCATATTTTGTGAGAATTTCTGGAGCTGCTATTCTTTCCATGAACCCTCTAGGTATATTCAACACTTTATCTGTATTTGTACGGCTTTATCTATATATCATATATGTATTTTATGTGTAGTATAAATCAAGTCATTCAAAAGAAAAACGTATGCATTTAATTATGTTACTACATTTTCCGTTTTTATTTTTAAACACATTCTTCGATTGTTACTTCTTGTGGTTTTGAGTTTTATTGTGGGTATGTTTTATTTTTCACATTTGAAAGTTCTAATCCTTTTTTTTAATATGTTTATTAGTGTTTATGGCTTCGTGTCTATGTCATTATTTTTCAAGAATAATATGATTCGGATGGGATTTACCTTTTAAACTAAATCTCATCGGCATAAAACATTTTTTATGGTATGAGTTCATTGGAAAAAAATTAAACTTTAGCCCACCCTAACAACTCTTTCTGGCTCCGCTCTTGAGCAGTAATTAAATGCAAAAAAATAGGAAACATTGCTTTATGCAAAAAAGAGTATTTATAATGTGGAAGATATATCTCCAAGGCATAACATTGAAGTCAAAAAATTGGAAAGGAGATATCAATGCCTTTAAACTAATTTCAATAACAAGAAAACAGCTCGTAGAAAGTTGAACAAGTACAAGAAATCATAGCAATTAAATTTTGATTTGAGAAATATTAAAACAGACATGCAATCATGTTGAAGGTTGTAGACCAAGAGGCTTGTGGGAAGGTCTCTTTCACAACTCCTGTAGTGACCTATTAGGCTTGGGCTTCGATGCCTCCAGTTGTACCATCTCAATACTGTCCATCCTTATCCCTTTCACTTTTGTTGTTTAAGCTTTCAATTCGGACAACTTACTTGTTTCTTCTAGTTGGTTCATACACTGAAGATGAAATTCACCAAATCATCATTAATGAATCTACCTTTAAATGCAATTTCATCAGAAAATTATTCTGAAATATCTTCATGGGAGTAGTCGGGGCTATAAAGCAGATGGGACCTATGGAAGGAAAGAGAGTCATACAGTGTAAGAAGCTGCAAGGACATTATCTATAGAGAGCAACTTACCATATGCCCTTGCCATTTTTTTCAATCTCCACAATCAGTTTCTTTTCTTGTGCTTAATTTCTTGGATGGATCTATGAAGCATCCTTTTAGTCTTCGCATGAGCTCTAAAAAATATAATGTAGGGTTTGAAATGAGAAAGTGGATTACCCAAAATATTAGTGAAATTAATCTTGGTGCATAGATTTGAAAATAATATCACCTTATCTCAGTTCTGATCAAAATATTTGGTATGTCAACACATTTAGAATATCAAAATTACTGTAGCTGCATAAAATGGATCCAGTGAAATAATGAGATTGTGTCATTTTGAGAATAATTTCTATAAATAATAGACATAGGATGAAAGTAACAAAAATAAATTTACAAGAATTTCTTCAAGATCCTGAAAAGAATATGCTTAGACAAGTTTCCCCTTCTCCCCTCTCTTATACTTGGAGATATAAAAATAGAAGAGGGAAAAAAATTATATAGCATGCAATCAAAATATTTACAATTAATGATTGAAAAGTAAAAGAAATTGATGCTAATGATAGAGTTGCAAGCAATTTGGAGTGAAATTCCACAAATTCTAATGAGACATTAGTAATATTTGGGCAGATAGCAATGACAAGTAGCAAAGGTACGTGATTTCAAAGTTCTTCCAAACCAAGTGCTCGTTGAACCAATCCAATGTCACTCAAATCTTGCTTAGGCATAGCTAATCCCATATTTCCAACATAACAATCATTTAAGAAGAGGATATAACAAAAGCTTATTTTAGCATAGCTATTAACAAAAGAACAATCAAAAGCTAATCATAGATACCCTCTAAAGATGATCAACATATGATAAGACTTATAAAAGAATCAAAATGAACAACTAAGGAGATGTTAGGTATGAGAGAGGTGGGTTCAACAGAAAAAGAGAGTGAATTTTCTAAGCAATGTTAAAAAAAAATTATTTTCCATCGTTTGATCGATATGGAGGAGGATAAGAGTGAAATAATCTTTTTTGGCTTTCTTTCAATGTATGTTGTTAAAATAGATAGGTATATCTCACTTAAATAAAAGAAAAAGAAAAATGCCTTCCAGCCACTTTCCATCCTTTAAAGCCTTCCTCTCTATTCAACAAGGGAAAGCTAATTCCCCAAGAGCTTTCCACTCTCGGTGCAACTCTTCTCATGCAATAGCCTAAGCCAATATGCAAATTGAGTCCAAATCACCACTCAACAGCTATTAGCCAAGGCACAAGTCTTCTCCCCAAAATTTGGTGAGCCAATGGGCAATGATACCATAATCTTGTTGGGAATCTACTTATACATACACAGCGAAAAATTAAAATTATTTCGATTCCCACCGAGAATCCTTTTGTGTTTAGATAGAAATCGTGATAAAGATTGTACCTTTGACGAATTCTGCAAACCTTTTGTTTTTCTTTTCGTTCCAGCAATCTTGATTCGCCACCCACAGCTGTCCAATTGTCCAGCCTCCAACGGTAATCCACACAGAGAATAAGATTGCAGCTACCAGGGTTTTTCCTCTTGTGCCAATAAGAATAATGAAAACTAGGGCTGTAAGCAAAAACTGCCAAATCGGAAAACTGAACCGAAACCGCATTTTAGAAATCATTGGTTTGGTGCCACGTGGACCCGATCAACGAAATGGTTTTGACCCAAACCAAACCGGTCAAAATGGTTTGGTTTAGGTTTGAGAATTTTAATTGTGGTTTAAAACCAAACCGGACCGGTGAAAAAATATATAAAAATAAAAAATAAAAAAATGATTTTTTTTGAAAATTCATCCAAATATTTAAAATTCAATAATTTTGTCATTTGTGGGTATTTTTGTCAATTTCTAAGTTTCTAATACAGATATATTATTATTATCCAATAATCATAATTTATATCTAATAATCTCAAGACTAACATAATCTATCAAAAATCATTTTCCTCTTTAGAATTTAGATAAACTCCAGCCGACATCCAACATAGTCTTAAGCCACCGGCACCACATACTTTTTTTTTCAGATTTTTCACGTCTCTTCAAAGTTAAATTGAAATTCATTATACCAAATCGGAGACAAAGATCTAAGACGTTCAGTGATAATATTTGCTACGAATAAAGTTTCAAATCAATAATTTTTTTGGAGCAAACTAAAGTAAGAATCTGAAATTAAATGCGTTTCATAACATAATACAAATGTAAACTTGTGTAATTGTTATATTTAGATATTATAAACAATTGCTTTATTAGTGTGGTTGGTTATTTTCTTTGTTTAATCAGTATCATTTTTTCAAATATGATAATCACGAGGTCTTGTTGGACATCATTATATTTTTTGGCCTTATATCTAGTTTAGTAGACTTGTATTGTAATGTTATTGTATCATCATTAGCCTAAAAAATGTGACAAAAATGAAAAAAACTATGTTTTAGTTTATTGTGATTTCACTTTGATTTAATTAGTATTTAAATTTATAGTAGATATATTAAGCTATGTTTGAGCCATATTTTTCATATCATCATAATGCGAAAATTGACCGTTGGAGAGGAAACTGGGTCCCACACATGAAACAGCAGGTCAACAAAGGCGGCTGAACTTGTGGGATAACGATCCAAATTTTCATTTTTTTGTCCAAAAAATTTTGTTCAAACAGGGGCTTATTTTGGTTTAGATTTATTGTTAGTGAGATATAAATATATATTAAATTCAATGAATTAATGACATAAAAGTAGACGGGCAAAAAAATATATGGAGAAACCGGCGGTTCAAAATCGGATCAAACCGTTAGATTTAGGTTTGAGTTTTTTTCAAACCGTTCAAAATGGTTTGGTTTAGGTTTGAGTTTTTCTCAAATAAGTTGAAATGGTTTGGTTTGAAAAATTGTCAAAAATCGGTAAAATTGGACCGCTTACACCCCTAATGAAAATCATACGGACCTCAAACTCTAGCCATATATTTATATAAACCAAAACGGGCTCGGCACGGTCCGGTCCAATATTTAATTAAACCATTTAATTAAATCCGGTCCATGAATTAATTAATCCAATTAATTAATTCGGGCCTACAAATAACCAACCCAATTAATTAATTTATCTAACGATTGTTAAATTAATTAATTGATAAATTGTAATCTTCCAATTCTCTTTTGTGTGTGACCCATCAGGCTCCCGATCACGATGCCTAACGACGTAAAATATTATTTTGATCTAATTAAAATTAATAAATTAAAACACCCTTTAAATTTATCGTCAATTCACACTCGTCGTCCCTGATTGACATCTAGCAATGTGTCAGGGTAATACATGTGACGAAAAATGTCATGTGGTGTGACAAAACCAAACTCGTTCGTTTACCGTGAAACTATAATCCCTTTGTCAATATGATCCGATCAACTACGAGATATGAAAGTGTGTCAATCTCGAATATCGATCATATCTTTCACTCTATTATTAAGTTAATATAAGTCGAAAACTTTTTTTCGACTTATGAGTACACCTTGACCAAGGATTTCATCATTGACTTAATTGAATGAAACGCAGATCATAATCTCCTACTATCTAACAGTGACGAATCATTTATTGATCAATCATAACCTTCATACGATTCTTGACGTACCCGAACGATGTCGTATTAGCGGCTCTTTTCAGAGCAACATCCAACACCGCCAAAGTATGACTGTCCTCATATAAGGTACCATGACGACCTCAAGTGAAAGGACCAATTCCACTACCGAACATTAGAGATTAACCACTGACACTTAGATAGTTATCCATGTGGAATCTCTCGGCGAGTCTCCAATATTTTGTTCTATAACAAAACATCCACGTGTTCATTTAAGTGTCACCACACTTTAACTTGTGAGATCAGTTACTTACTTCACAAGTAAGAAATGCCATACGTAATGGTCTATCCGTAATAACGATATCCGTACCTCGTTATTACTTACGACCATGGATGATTTAAAATTCAATCAGATGTAATTTGTATTTCACAATCACAACTCCTTGTGATTAACAAATTACGGAGATTTGAATCTTCGGACTCTATTATTTATTTAATTGTCTATGAATTAAATAATAGATCTATCATTAAATTGTATTAAATATATATCAAAAGTATTTATATTCAAAATTGATTGGACCTAGGGCATAATACTTACAAACTCCCACTTGCACTGGATCTAATCACTTATGTATCCAATATCATAAGTCTACATGACGATCATATTTATGCTACGACAACTCTTTGTTAGTGGATCTGCAATATTGTTAAATGTGAGAATTTGTTCTTTTCTTTATGTCATTTCTATGTATTATCTTTCTGATGAATTTCTATATATTATCTTTCTGATGAGATTATACCGCCTTAATACATGTTTGGATCGTTGATGAGACCATTGTTCCTTTGCTTTCGCAATGGCTCTATTGTTATCACAATACAATGATATGTGATCAACAATATCAGGATCTATTCCAAGTTCATTTATAAACATCATGATCCAGATTTCAACTCTTTGCTACTTCTGACGTAACCATGTGTTAGGTTTCTACTATTGAATCAACGGTTGCTTCATGCTTGGAACCTTTCCAACACACAGTTTAAGAGTAAACCAATTTCTCCATATAAAATCTTCTCAATATTTTATATAGATTGGGACTAGTTAAGCAACCTTCTAGATCTATCTCTATAGATCAAGTTGCTTCTCCAATATCGTTCGAGAATAAATCCTTTAACAGCCATTATTTCAACGATTGAAACATAGGGATGCCGTTTTCTATAATATTAGGAATACGACAATGTTCTCACTATCTTCTTGTAAACACACAATTCGTCTTCAAATTTGATAAAATCAAACACTTTGACTTTTTCCATCAAATGGAAGATTTCAGCTCCATAGAGACTTATCTTAACCTTTAGTTACAATATGTAACTGTTGCAAATAAAATCCGAATGGACTTCAGCAGGGCCACAGGAGAAAGGTTTCACCAAGGTCAACACTTAACCTTTGCTTTTAGCCTTGCTTTGTGTATATGGATATTTCCATCCATATCGTCCCTTTTCTTGTAAACTATTTACAAAAACTTATGGATTTTATTCCATCAAGAGGCTTGACCAAGGTCCAAACCTTGTTCACATACGTCGAGTTTATCTCGAGTTTTATGGCCTCTTGCTGTCTCTTTTAAGTCAATACTTGACTTTATTTTGTTGCAACTAGCAGGTTCATTATCCTGGATCACTAATACCTTATTAATAATCATGGATTCGCACCTTCTTGAAGGTCGAATGATCCTACTAGATTCACATAGAGCTGTCATGTCATCAGGAGTCTTTACTTCCTGATCAAGAGTATGTCCCATATCAGATATGGGATCAAACTCGGATTCATCTACTTGGTTAACTATATCTGTGGACTCTTGAACTCTTTCAAGTTCTATTTTGCTCCCACTGTCCTCCCTTAGAATAAACATTTTCTCTAAAAAGAAGATATGTCGTGAGACGAAGATTTTCTTCAAGATAATAGAATTAATATTCAAATGTCTGCTTTGAATATCCCCACAAATACGTATTTATCAGATTTAGCATCAAACTTGTCCGATTCAAGGCGCTTCAAATAAGCGTCATGGCCCTAAGCTTTCACATAAGATAAATTGGGACTATTGTCTTTTCATAACTCGTATGGAGTCTGTTAACCAATTTCGATGGGACATAATTTAGTGTGTTGCACACTGCAATCAATGCATGACTCCAAAATAATTTTGGGAGATTTGCATAGTTTGTTATTAACCGCATTATATCTAATAATTAACGATTCCTCCTTTTAGATACACCACCTTGCTGCAGTGTATATGAAGGAGTCCACTGCAAGAGAATCTCATTTTCTCTTAGATAATCTAGATTTTATCTTTAAGATACTCTCACTTGATCGAATCTTAATATGAGGGTATCTTTACCTATTTGTTTCTCTAATTCTAGTGTGAATTCCTTGAACTTTTCAAGAGTTTCATGTTTGAATTTTCATCAAGTATACATGATCATTGATGAAATAAGAAAAACATTACATGACATTAATTGACACGAGTCCATATGCATCACCATGCATTTGACCAATAATTTGCTGACATTTCTTCTTTTCAAGTAAAAGAAGATTTGGTCATTGTGCTAGACATGCATAATTTGTACTTGTCAAAATCAATTAATTCCAAGTATACATCTTTATGTAACTTTAGAATTACATTTCATCTAAATGACAAAGTCTGTCATGTCAGATTTAGGTAATAATTAGATTATCGCATTTATGCCTTATAATTTCTATACTCATTATAGAATCCTTAGTATTAAAGAATATAAACGTCGTTTTGTAATTTACCATAACCATTAGGATCTTATTGAGATAAACAAAAACAACTATTGTCCTTAACATTAAAATAGTTCATATCCGAACATGAAATTCATTTTAATTTCCAGCTATGGTTGGTATAAAGCGACATTTCTCTAATTCCAATACTAAACCAAAAGGCAATGGCAAGAAGTATATTCATACAGGCAATGCAGCAACCTTTGCTCATCTCCAACGTGTATGTCAACTTCTCCTTTTCGTAGTGGTCTACTTCTTTTAAGTTTCTCCATATTTGTATAAATATGAGATTTACATCTGGTATCAAATACCTAAGAAACTCGTGAAGTAGACATAAGCCACGCTATATTCCTACCAATGACCTTTCATTCTACAATGAAAACAAGGGTCATTAGATTTGATATTTGTCCTTCGCTTAGACTGTCTTAATCATATTTGATGCTTTCATAAAGCCCCTTTAGACTTCCTCTTAATATCTTTAAAGGAATCCATGGTTTGTCCACTACCAACTTTGATAAAGTGCTTAACAGTCCTAAGCATGTTAAGCAACTTAATAATTTTGCATTCGAGCTAATTCACATTAAATTTATAATTAGTTATGAATAGCTTTCTCTGACAGAGATTGCAGAACCAAGTCACTACTTAGTTCATGGTTTATGATTGAACTCAATTGAGACATTTCTCAACGTCAATCATCTTCAGCGTCTAAGTATTGCTTGAAGATTACTCTGTCATGTTGCACCAGTATAGTTGTTTGGAAGTCTCATACCCTTCCACACACGATTATTATCATACAACTCTTTGTAGTGAAGAATTATGTGTTAACATCTATACTCTCAAGTCGCTTTTGTAATTCAGTGACATAGTTGCAAGTATCACATATGCTGCAGTACTATTGTCATCACCACGTTTACTACAGTAGTCACCTCTTCTTTAATCGAGTCATTAGCAGGTGTCTCTGGAAAGGGCTTACAAAAGGACGTGACCAATTTTCTCATGCATGAGAACAATTCTCAAATTGCGGTGTCAATTAAGAAAATATATTTTGGTTGTTGGCATCTAGTATGCCATTTAATACTCATGGTTATTCACGATTCAATAAATATAAATGACCAAAAGAAAAAGAATAATTTATAAAATGTATCAATTAATTTAACATGGACTTTTATTAAATTAATTATGCTTCCACTGTTTAAATAAAATTTATGACCCTCTTACATAAATTTATGGAGTCTATACTTGACTCCCAGTGGGCTGGGATCCTATCTATTATATTAAGACCTTGAGTATACTCAACAAGCCTTAATATAACATTTGGATAGATAGTGTTATCAATTGTATCTCCATACAACTCCCAAATCATTAAACTAACAACTCTTTATTTTCACACATCTTATGTGTTAGCTTAACATGCCTCTAAAATTTATCTCCTTGAGTGTACTCAACAAAAGATAATTTTTAGTTAAGTCAAACCCGTCATTCAGAAATATCAAATATTTCATAGTGTCAAACATGTCCCTAATGGACCAGCTTTGAGTGTACTCAACAAATTGAGACGATTTGGGACTCTGATTTTTTCACTATAATGATGGAAGGCGATTACAAATGTGATTTAATATGTTATGGAGGGATTTTGCATTTAAAGGTCTCATCTATACACACACACACACACACACACACACACACACACACACACACACACACATATATACACACATCTACTATGCAAATAAATATATATAACATAATATAATAGTGTGGACGATTATGAACTTTACTATCTAGTCTTCCCGAGCCATAAGGAAGACTAGTTGATCAATTCCTAGGGGTATTACATTAATCAGTATCAATGTATCATCTCCATGGTCTCCTCATTTTCTTGTTTCTTCAATTAATCTAGTTGCAACTTGCATCCTATACTAATTGACACGCAGGCTTAAATGAAATTAGACTCGCATGCCCATAACAACAATAATAATAACGGACTCACAGGTCCGAAATGATTAAGAGCTCGTAGGTCCATAAAACGACAAAAATAAAATTAACCGTTCAACACATCCATATGATTGAGTCCATAATTGTCCACTAATAATACATTCATCACATAAATGTATACCTATATAATATCTAATATTATATGCAAATTAATTTCAAATTTTTAGCAATTAAGTCTTCTAAATTCTTTTAGACAAATGGATCGTAACAATTAAATAATTAATTAATCATATTAATCGATTATTTAATTAGCGAAAATATTTAATTAAAATCAAATTTTAATTAAATAACAAATTAGAGTCCAACTCTAATTCAACAATTATATGGCGGAATTATTTAATTAAAAACAAATCTTAATTAAATATCAAATTAGAGTCAAACTCTAATTTCAAAATGTAATGCGGTTGAATTTAATTAAAATCAAATTTTAATTAAATGACAAAATTAGAGTCTAACTCTAATTCCAATATTTAAAGGCGAATGAATTTAATTAAAATCAAATTTTAATTAAATGGTAAAATTAGAATCCAACTCTAAATCTAAAATTTTAGGGCGAACATCTTTAATCAAAATCAAATTTTAATTAAAGAAAAAATTAGAGTCTAACTCTAATTCCAAGAAAAATTTTAGGGCAAAACAATTTAATTAAAATCAAATTTTAATTAAATGCCAAATTAGAATCCAATTCTAATTTCTAAAATATCTTCGGGTGAAAAGTTAATTAAAATCGAATTTTAATTAAGTTCTAAATTAGAGTCCAACTCTAATTTAAAATTGAATCAATATTTTAAATTAGGATAACATTCCTAAATAAAATAAAATTCAATTGGGGTCAAAGTTTAATATTTAAATCAAAATCCAATTTTAACAAAAATATAAAATGTCGTCAATTTTAAATAAAATTTTAATTTGGGTCAAAATTAAATCTTTAATCAAAATATGTCAAAACCCATTTGAAATACATTTTTAAAACCATTTTAAAATTCAAATTCAAAACCATTTTGAAATTTGCAAATTTGCCCATTTTAAAATTATAAACAGGCCCTCCAATTTCTTTAAATTATAAAAGGCCCTTTTTTTGTTATTTACAAAATCGACCCCGATAGTGGAATTGCAAGCAAGGGTCCTCAATATCAACTATTGAAAAACAGCCCCTTACTTCAAATTGCAAGAGTGACCCATTTTTCATAATTGCAGCCAAGGGCATACAACTTCCCAAATTGCAGATCAAGCCCTCGTCTCCAATCACCTCTCACCTGAATGGAAGAAAACCCTAGATCCAACCCAATCTTCAACGGCAAGAGCCCATCGCCTGAAGGCGGCGCCTCTTGCCACCTTTTCGCGCTGCTGCTACAGCGGCGTCTGCGCCTCTGCCGGCAGCAATACGCATTGCGTCTCTGCCGCCCCAGCCGCCAGCATCCCGATCCACTCCTTTCTTTTTTTCTTTTTCTTTTTTCTTTTTATAACAGATTTCATAAATTATTCCAATCCCAAAAATAATTTCTATTCAAAATTTGATTTTGAACATAAAAAATTATTTATTTCCTTAATCGCTAAAACAAGAAAAACAATTAACATTTAATTGTTTCAACATGCAAAGCAATTTCTAACAAACACATAGTAGACTCTAATACCACTGTTGGAAATCTACTTATACATGCACAGCGAAAAATTAAAATTATTTCGATTCCCACCGAGGATCCCTTTGTGTTTAGATAGAAATCGTGATAAAGATTGTTCCTTTGACGAATTCGGTAAACCTTTTACTTTTCTTTTCGTTCCAGCAATTTTGATTCGCCACCCACAACTGTCCAATTGTCCAGCCTCTAAAGGTGATCCACACAGAGAATAAGATTGCAACTACCAGAGTTTTTCCTCTTGTGCCAGTAAGAATAATGAAAATCATATAGATCTCAAACTCTAGCCATGTATTTATATAAACTAAAATGGGCTCGGCCTGATCCGATCCAATATTTAATTAAATCATTTAATTAAATTCGGTCCATGAATTAGTTAATCCAATTAATTAATTCGGACCTATAAATAACCAACTCAATTAATTAATTTATCCAACGATTGTTAAATTAATTAATTGATAAATTGCAATCTTTCAATTCTCTTTTGTGTGTGACCCATCAAGCTCCCTATCACGATGCGTAACGACGTGAAATATTATTTTGATCTAATCAAAATTAATAAATTAAAACGCCATTTTAATTTATCGTCAATTCACATAAGTCGTCCCTGATTAACATCTAACAATGTGTCAGAGCAATACATGTGACGGGAAATGTCATGTGGTGTGACAAAACCAAACTCGTTCGTTTACCGTAAAACTATAATCCTTTCGTCAATATGATCCGATTAACTACGAGATATGAAAGTGTGTCAATCTCGAATATCGATCATATCTTTCACTCCACTATTAAGTGAATATAAGTCAAAAATTTTTTTTCGACTTATGATTATATCTTGGCCAAGGATTTCATCATTGACTTAATTGAATGAAACACAGATCATAGTGTCTTACTATCTAAGAGTGACGAATCATTTATTTATCAATCACAACCTTCATACGATTCTTGACGTACCCGAACGATGTCGTAATAGCGGCTCTTTTCAGAGCAACATCCAACACCGCCAAAGTATGACTGTCCTCATATAAGGTACCATGACGACCTCAAGTCAAAAGACCAATTCCACTACCGAACATTAGAAATTAACCACTGATACTCAGATAGTTATCCATGTGAAATCTCTCGGCGGGTCTCCAATGTTTTGTTCTATAACAAAATATCCACGTGTTCATTTAAGTGTCACCACACTTCAACTTGTGAGATTAGCTACTTACTTCACAAGTAAGAAATGTCACACGTGATGGTCTATCCGTAATAACGATATCCGTATCTCGTTATTACTTACGACCATGGATGATTTAAGATTCAATCAGATGTAATTTGTATCTTACAATCACAACTCCTTGTGATTAACAAATTTTGGAGATTTGAATCTTCGAACTCTATTATTATTTAATTATCTATTAATTAAATAATAGATCTGTCATTAAATTGTATTAAATATATATCAAAAGTATTTATGTCCAACACCTAGGGCATAATACTTACAAATCTAGCAGCACAAAAATATCCCCCAGTGCTTCTTGTTCATCACAGAGGTTGTTAACATAATAAAGATAAACAACATTATGATTAAGAGGTTAATTAAGATGTGATGCAGATTTTAAAATGCATCAACAGGTCAAGTTCGAAAGAGTACATGCATACAAACAAGATATGACTAAAAACAACTGTGTTGCATGTATTTGAAGACACATTATCATCCTAAAATCTTTTAAATAAGTAAAAAAAAAAAAAAAAAAAAAAAAAGGAAATATGACATTGAGAAGTGCAAACTGATCATCCGAACACCAGAGTCTCAAATATGAATGCAGTTTCATTCGTCTCCAAGGTCTAGAGTATACCTTGTTTGATTCATTTATGAAGAAGCGGTAGAAACTTTTATAGAAATTGTAGATGAGGTATGCTACTGATCAAAGAGAGATTAGTCGCCAGATAAAATTATTTCAAAACACAAAATTCACTTGATGTCCACAACAAAAGAGTTTTAAAATAGTTATTTAGTAAACAATATCAGTTACATTTAAGAGGCGAAAATCTTTGCCAACCAATTGATTTAAATCATTATATGATTCACTTCATGTGAAGCAGGTATGAAGCCAAACTTTGATTAAGATTGGAGTGACATACCAAGCAACCTATTCTTTGATAAATGCAACACCAGAACAAGCAATAACTAAGTAATCTCAACTAGAAGAAATTATCTAATGCTTGTGAACAGTAACATAAATCCTATGACTCCCTTCCCATCTTCTTTGAGTCACTAGTCTTTTTGTCCATGCATATTTTCTTTTTAAGGGTAATATTAGCGTGTTTAATGTTGAGAATTGAAGAAAGATATATGTGATGAAGAATCAATGTTTCGATAAAATCTTTTACTATCAGTTCCAAGGATAGATTACTTTTTGAATATAGTACACATAAACCAAATTTAACCTAAAACATCAGAATTCCATTCAAGGAAATGTAAAAAAAATTCCCATAAGATTAAAGAAAATAAATGGTTCACTGAATTTTCTCTTCATTATGGGGTTCATAAAGAGAAGATCTTTTCCTTATCCTCCAAAAAAGTCCGTGTAGATAATTAACAAGTCACAACATATATCCTCCAAAAAAGCCAGTGTAGATATTTAACAAGTCACAACATATAAAGGCGAAATAAAAAAGTATAGTACTAGCTCAAGTTTTCTCCTCCATGAGCTTGTATATAAGAATCGAAATTCCGGTGGAGTGAACAACCTCGGAGGCTAGAAAAAGATTGTCATGATCTTGAACAATAACATGGAGAAGCACCAATGCTGCCATGCCGCTCACCACCGCCAGTAACGCTCTCACCTTTGGTAGCTACCGCTGTCCATCGAATTCAATTTGAAACTGCGTGAAGCGACCTCCTCGGTGGATACATAACCAAAAGATCCAAACGAATAAAAAAATAATTCCTCTAAACTATTCAACCATCAAAACATGACGGGTAAACGACACACACATCAATAGTGAATTATAAATCAAAGGAAAAAAGGTATAAAGGAACGAGAAGACAAGAGACCCAAGAAAGGAAAATGACTTACAGCATCCAAGAAAATCGAGACCCACCAAAATCCAGCTTGCTTGCTGTCTCACACACATGCCTTTCTCAAAAGGGGAGTTCTCTCCTTTCAAAGGGAGAGACAGTCTCTCCGTGGATGGAGAGATTTTCTCCGTCCATGGAGAGTTTTTTTGTTCTCATTTTTTTAAGTTTGTTTTATTCATATTATAAATATATTTTTCTTGATATAAAATTCTTTTTAATTATTTTTTTATGATAAAATTTAATTTTTTCAATTTTAATTAAATAATATTTATATATTCTTTGTTTAATTTTTGTAACTTTTTTTTTTAATTTTTTTTAATTAAATAATATTTATACATTCTTTAGGATAGAACGTCATTTGTTAAATTTGAATTAAATAATATTTATTTTTAATTTTAATTATTTCAATTTAATTTAAAAACTTTATAATAATTTTTTTTTCTATTTTTGCCTGCAATTTCTTTTTTTAATAATCTTTATATTTAATTTCATTTTTTTATTATATAGTATAGTATTGAATTTGATGAAGTGAAGTAGTGTGTAAAAATGGTGAAATATTGCAATGGAGGTAACATTGCAGTGAAATGGTGTGTGAAAAAAATGCTACAATGTGATTAAATGAAATAATTTACTGTTGCCAAACTAGTTTTATGTGAAAATCTATGTGACAAAAATGAATAGTAAACATCACATCCTCTCTTTTAAGATAAGGAAGGATTTGCCTCTTTAGCCATGTATTGTTAGCTGCTTTGGATATCTTTCTGCGTGTGTGAGAATGTAATTGCAAGATCATCTTTTTGCTTCTTTATGAATCACATAAGTTACCATTCAAAGAACAAACATCCTCAAAATCTAATATTATTGCCTGAGAAACTCTGTCACTTTGCTAATTCATGAATAATTGGGTAGAGTATTGGTGGAAAGTTTGGAAAAGCATTTTCCTCTGCATGTCGTGAAAAACCACCGCGATTTGAATTAGTAAAAGAAAAAACTTACCTGTACATAGTTTGAAATCCTTGCAAACGGGCTCAACTCTATGTTCCCAAAACGTTATAATTCTCCTTTTAAAAAAGTTTTCACGATGAGAACATTTAATAATATGCATATACTATGTGTTCATCAAGCTGAAAATGAAATTAGATTGCCGCAAAAGTGGCAAAATTAGTACGAGAAATCAAAATAATTATGGATAATACAGAGATCGCACAAATAATAGTAGACACTAGAAGCAAGAAAGAAAAATTACAGAAACAAATTTGAGCGATTTGATAAAATTTAATCTTGAGTTTTGATCTAAAATAGAAAAAAATTGTAGAATAGAAGTAGCCACATCCCAACAACGGGACGAAGAAGGAGAAATCGATTTCCTCATTAAAGTACCCATAAAAACTTCACAAAGCATAACAAATCATTCCAGCTGAAGCCCAACTAATAAAACAAAAAAACTAGAACACATCTAAGCAAATTCAAAATCAAAAAAGAATCAAAGAGCATAAAAGTAACTCAAAATGTATTCTCTCCAAATCTAAAGAATCAGTGATTTTAGAGACAAATATCTTTAACTTCACAATCTCCTTCATCTTTTCCAGCTCCTGACATATTGGTTATAGAGATAAATTATTAAATGTAAGAAAATTGATCGAAGATAGGGAAAATGCTTCCATCAACCTATGTTGCACCATACAATAACTGAATTAAAAAACTCAACCATGAGGATCGAAAGCTGACAAACATGCTAGATGTTAGGCAACAACCACAGGTGGTAAATGTTGTTTCTAGAGTTTGAATTCACTCCTTCGAAAACAATCCGACAGAATTACCTGAATGCAAGAATTGATCAACAGGATCCAAAATTGTAATCCGAGCCCACCGACTTCACGATGTGTCCTTAAAACGAATTTGCTGCCTTCAATGGTGCTAAAGGCGTCCAGCAATCGTTTCCCAGGATAGAACGAATTTTTCGTCTCCAACGGAAGCAGCACTGCAGTCTGTAGGAGTTCCAACGAACTCAACGAAGTGTTTTACTTCGAGACAATATCAGAACGAGAGAGAGGGAAATGAGATTCAAAGCACAGAAAGTTTGCAATGAAAATGGTGTAAATTTTCTGGTAGAAAGGCTGGCTATTTATAGACTTGTTCGTGGCCATTCGAACAGTCATCACCTTTCAGACAAGCCTCAAAAATCCAAACAGACATACAGTTCTTAAAAGTCGTGTCTGTTAAGTCGGTTAACAGTCGGCTAACAGTCGACTGTTTGGTCGGTAAACAGTCGAAACAGTCGACTGTTAAAAAGAGACTGTTTGGTCGGTAAACAGTCGACTGTTTGGTCGGTAAACAGTCGACTGTTTGGTCGGTAAACAGTCGACTGTTTGGTCGGTAAACAGTCGACTGTTAAAAAGAAAATAAAACACCCGGAATAAGCCAAAATTTAAAT
>NW_019265938.1:191608-193702 GCF_002742605.1 Olea europaea var. sylvestris | reverse complement strand
GATAAGTGTTTGGTAAATCAAATTCTTCCATAATCCTTAGTTTATGTGGGTTACTTTAACGCTTAATATTTCATTCAATTTTAAATGGTTTTCGATAAATAAATATATCACGTTAATCATCTCGCGGAGTAGAACGTGAATATGCTAGGTCCCGTATTATTTAAAAGGTGGGTCCCACTGAAATTTGGGCTCAAAGTTGACCCATTAAACCATTTTTTTCCAACAATCCCCCACATGAATGAAATATGTTAGACTTATTCCAAACGATAACACTGATATGTTTTTTCAAAGAAAAAATTGAAGAAGACTGCATCGGGATAAGTAGTCAATGACTTTGAACTTTCCCTAGTAAAATCTATCGGATTCCTTAGCCAATCAGTAGCAAGTTGCTTTGAACAGTCAGCCGTTTGTGGAAACCTAGACAATAGAAGTCACACAGTTTTTCTTCGAACACAGTTGGTTCTCACGTTTGTGTCCATTTTGGCCTTGGACACCTCCTGGTTCATGAGTGATTTTTAGAGAATTCATGTTTACCTAATTCTCTTAGAAGCGGCCCCTTCTCACTCACATAGGTGATTTCCATAAAGAGTATTCTGCTATACTCCACTTGAACAAATCAAGATATAGAAATCATTAAAAGCGTATCTTAACCTATTTCGCGGCAACTGGGCACTGGCTCATCATAGGAATGGGTAGAAGTAAAATCTTCCCAGTGCATACTAAGTTTTTCACAGTTCGGTTGTCCCATTGAACCTAGATCTTGGGATCTCCAGTCAACTAGGTTGGGTTGCCACCATGAAAACTTTTGATTATTTTATTAGTTTTAATCCCATCCCCTTCGATGAACTTTCGACTTGCTCTCTTGTTAAACTTTTAGTTAGCGGATCCGCAATATTCTCTTTTGATTTCACATACTCTATAGAGATAATGCCTGTAGAGAGCAATTGTCTAACAGTATTGTGTCTACGACGTATATGTCGAGATTTACCATTGTACATTGCATTTTGTGCCCTTCCAATTGCTGATTGACTATCGCATTGGATACATATAGCAGGCACAGGTTTTATCCAACATGGAATATCTTCTAGAAAGTTTCGTAGCCATTCGGCTTCTTCTCCAGCTTTGTCTAATGCAATGAATTCCGATTCCATTGTTGATCTAGCTATACATGTCTGTTTTGAAGATTTCCATGACATTGCATCACCTCCAAGTGTAAAGACATATCCACTTGTTGATTTGGAGTCTTTAGTATCTACTATCCAATTTGCATCACAGTATCCTTCAAGTACTGCTGGATATCTCGAATAGTATAATCCAAAATTTTGGGTATGTTTTAAATACCCTAAAACTCTAACAATAGCTTTCCAATGATCAGTGCTTGGATTACTTGTATATCGACTTAGCCTACTAATTGAATAGGCAATATCAGGTCGAGTACAATTCATGACATACATTAAACTGCCAATGATACGAGAGTATTCGAATTGAGACTTACTATCACCAGTATTGGAAACAAGATGCATACTAACATCCATAGGTGTTTTCATAGGAATAATATTATATTTCTTGAATTTATCAAGAATCTTCTCAATGTAGTGTGATTGAGACAATATGAGACCATCAGATGTTCTAGAAATTTTAATTCCTAATATAACATCGGCCACACCTAAATCCTTCATTTCAAATTTACTTGTTAGCATCCTTTTTGTAGTTTGAATTATGGTATCATTGTTACCCATAATCAACATGTCATCTACATATAAACATACCATGACATATCCATTTGGAGTGTTCCTGACATAAACACATTTGTCACACTCGTTAATTTTGAAACCATTTGACATCATAACCATGTCAAATTTTTCATGCCATTTCTTAGGAGCTTGTTTTAATCCATATAATGATTTAACAAGTCGACATACTTTCTTTTCTTGTCCTGAGGCCACAAATCCTTCAGGTTGCTCCATATAAATTTCTTCATCCAATTCCCCATTCAAAAATGCCGTTTTAACATCCATTTGATGTATATCCAAACCATTCAATGCTGCTATTGCAATAAGCATACGTATGGATGTGATTCTTGTCACAGGAGAA
>NW_019265938.1:69686-188559 GCF_002742605.1 Olea europaea var. sylvestris | reverse complement strand
CGGCGGCGGCGCGCGCGTGTGGGTTTATGACCGAACCCAATAGGATATAGGTCTTCCCCCTTCCAAAGACTATTGGTACCCCTTGGGGCCCAAACCCAATTCCAAACTTCCACCTTATAAACCACACCAAAGTTTCCTAACTTTCCTATGTGGGATAAGTGTTTGGTAAATCAAATTCTTCCATAATCCTTAGTTTATGTGGGTTACTTTAACACTTAATATTTCATTCAATTTTAAATGGTTTTCGATAAATAAATATATCACGTTAATCATCTTGCGGAGTAGAACGTGAATATGCTAGGTCCCGTATTATTTAAAAGGTGGGTCCCACTGAAATTTGGGCTCAAAGTTGACCCATTAAACCTTTTTTTTTTCCAACAGTCAACAATAAAAAATAGTATATTTCACAGAAACGGATACAAACTCTCATCAATTCAGTCAAAAATCTACGTTGGAGTCAATACAAAAATACATGCGATAAACTTATTTCAACAGAAGCAGCGATAGACATGAACAGATTGCAGAAGTTTATTTGCATATTATTTGCAAAGAGCAATTGTTTCAGACTGTCAGTAGGGACCGTACATCCCACCAACGCCAGGCTTGCACAATAAATTCGTGATGTTTAAAAAATAAAAATCTGACAAATAAACAAATAGAAGACAAATTTTGAAAAATAAACAAAATGGTTACACAAACCTTTATCCGTTCTTTCGATAAATTATATCCTAAATATTTGTATTTTACGTTTAATAGGTAAAATTTTATGAAGGAAAAAGATTTGAAAGAAAGAAGCAAAAGTAGACAAAATTGGAGAAAAGAGCTAAATTGTATAAAATCCGAAGTACGGAGACTAAAGTGCAAATATTCAAAAGTTGTGTCGAACCTCAAAATGAAGATTCAAGAGTGTTGGGAGTCAATTGGATGAAGAAAGATGTCAAAGGGATCAAATTTAGGCAAAATATGATCATAAATCAATTTCCAACCAAAAAGCTATGCTTCGAAATTTCAGGCTCACATTAAGACCCGGTTTTGACATAGAAAATGATCGAATCGGAGAATTATGTCTGAAGCAAAGTTGTAGCTCTTTGAAAGAGCTTTGCAACGCATCTTGAATTGCCTCAATTGGATATCGGGAGAGAAAGTTATGTTAAAAATACTGAAAGAGGTGTGTGTTGTCTGTTCGAAAAGTGGAGCCGCGCGGCGTCAGGAGACTCAGAGAGGCTCCAACCCATGGCGCTGCAGCGCCGCCACCTTTTTTTGAAAAAGCGCCGCGACGCCGCATTCCAAGCGCCGCGGTGCTGCATCCCAGATACGTTAGGGCGCAATTTCGGCCTCCTTTTTGAGTCCATATGAAAACTCTATTCTTCCAACATAGCAAGGGACCTATAAATACAAAAATTCTCACACTTTAGGGTTCCACACATATTCTAGAGGCAAGAACACTTATTGAGATAAAGGCGGAGAGATTTAAAGGAAAAAGACAAAGCCAAATTCATCATGTGAAGCATAAATTGGAAAAAAGAGGAATTCTGGGTGCAAGATCTACTTTTTCTTCTACATATTTAACTCTAAATCCGGTGATGTACTCCAAGACAATTTGTTTTTTTCTTTTCTTTCATTATGCGTAGCTAAATTCTTTGTTAGGGCAAACAATGTAACCTATTTGGGATCTTTTATTTCTTTTATTTGAGATTCTTATTCGTATGATTATATGTGGAGGTTTTAATCATGTTCTTAATACTTTGAATTTTCTGGCCAATTATTCAATGATTTCGTGAACAATAATTGCGTAGAGATGCAGATTCTTGTTTAGACCACATATTAAAATTCGATAAATTAATATAACGTGTAGAGATACCTATATTAATTGCTACGGTCCTATATGAATTCTTAGAACTATTATTTCATTTAAATAATGTTGAGTTGCATAGAGATATGAAATTGAATTATTTAAATAGACTCAATGAAAACTCGAGAGGGGTAAATTGAATACCGTAGAAGAATTCGATCGAACGCTACTTTAGATTTTATGAATCTCGTTACTAGAAGTAAAGGTGACTAATAGATGAAGTTGTTCCGCCCCAATACCCATGTATTATTTGAATTCTCACTCATTTTCTGTTGCACTCACGAACTTTTAAGTAGTTAAAATAAAAATCATTTTTAATCGCTGTTCTCGTTTATTTTCGTCAAATAGAAGTTATAAATAATAAATTGAGTATTAAAGTATAATTCTCGTGAGAACAATAATCTGGATTCAAAAGATCCGCTTTACTACTTGTTACGATCCATTCACTTGTGGAATAAAATCGACAACACCAAGCCAGGAAGATCTCGAAGGATTACTTCATCGGACTCCTTGTTGACCTAATGATTGACTTCTTGTTTTGATTATTACAAACAAATTGCGTTTGATTTTAAAAAATTGAATTTAAGTGATTATTGCAAATTTATGACACGAAAGATTTAGATCGGGAATCATGCAACCTTGACACAAAACGATATACACACAAGCTAGATTGAAGATTTACGAACAAGGAAATGGAAATCGAGCTTTTACGCACCAAATTGCATTGGATGAAGAAATTGAAGACATTAGCTATAGATGCATTTGTATACTCAAGTGTAAAGGTAAAACACTTTAATATTTCGCATCGATTATAACTCAAATAATTTTTATGTACGAAAATTATCATGACAAACGTTACTTGCATAAAAATTATTTTCAAAAGATAAGTAATTTGATTTTCACAATTAAACTTTTATGAAATTACTTATCTATATGAAGTATGTAAGAAAATCGTTCAAGTACCTTGAAGGAAATTTTTCACGAAGGAAAAATTAGATGGGTAAAATAATCGCCCATCCGGACGTCCGGATGGGGTCTCCGGAGGTCCGAATGAAGTCTTCAACGATCGAATTTTTTACCGTTTGGCAAACGGCTAGTTACTCGTCCGGATACCGAGCGAACGTCCGAATCACTCGTTCGGATCTCCCGTTTGATGGCTATAAATATCTCTCTTTTTACCTCATTCAAAACAAGCTTTCTAGAACATTAAAAAGAGTTATTCATTGATCTTATCTACCTTGTTATTCAATCTTTAAGAGATCAAAATATTTATTTGTTGAAAAACTTTTTGAGTGAGTAACTTTTTGAAAAATCATATATCTCAATAAAAGTTTTTCACACAATACTTAAGCTATATTCTTTGTGATTTATTGAAATGTTTGTGCCTAATTCTCTCTTAATATTTAGTTGTGTCCATACCATTTGTTAGGAGAGAAATCTATCAATTGTAACTTTGATTTTCTTGTGGATTGAGTTGAGGTCTCGGAAAGCTCAACATGTAAAAGGATCGGTGCTCCTTAGTTGTAAGTCACCAGAAGTTTTGTAAGGGTTGGATTGCACCATAAATCAATCAAAGATAGTAAAAAAGGTCTTGCTCGTGACGGAGAGTTTGGTAACAGGGGACGTAGATCGTGATTGGATCGAATTTCCTTATTACATCGTTTGCACTCTCTTTTCCCTTCCTCTTATTACTTTTGTGTAGTCTTATTTATTTATAGTTATTTGCTTAAATTTGCGTTTATTTTAGAAAAAGTTTCAAATAACTAATTCACCCCCTTCTTGGTTAGTTATTCTTGGGCTTTCACTCCTTGGGTGATCTTTCTAAGTCAATGTCTTCAATTCGAAGAACAATTTTGCCGCCTTTGGACTTGGCGAACAAGTAGTTGAATAGGGCAATGGGGTGGTGACAGGCGACAAGGTGGGTGGTAGTAGGCGATGGAGGTAGGGTGGAAGAGAGGGATGCCCAATTTCTATTAGCATTTGAGAGAGCTGTAGAAGTGGCTAGCTTTTCTCGTGTTCCTTTTAGAGAGATTTTATGAATAGAGAACCCATTAATGAACAGTAAATATCCACTTTCAGTATGAAAACAAAGGCTACACAAATGAACAGTGATAAGAGAAGGTAGATGGATGGATATTTCAAGTAGGGTAGTTACTATTTTTTTCCCCATATGCTAATCAGCCAAAATATGAAAACTCCCTTGGTCAACGGGAATCGTTCCGTAATTGGCCCATGTTAAATGTAAATCAAATCTAGTTCAATTGTTTCTTAGCCCTTAATCGAGACCCATTTTGGGTTAATAATGTATTTTGAAATAGTGATTTTTTTTTTTTAGAGAATATATAGTTGAAAAATAAGAAAAGATTTTTTATTTATGTGTAATATTATTTTATTGAATACTATGTGGTGAAAAGAATAGAGAGAAAAAATGTATTTTGATAAGAACGAGGCTCAAAACTATTCAATATATACTGATAATTACCCTCAATCAGTTCGGCGCAGACCTGTTTCATGCCCGAATTCAGGTCCAAATTCGAGTCCGGCTGAAGGCTGAAGTTCAGTTTCCGGAATAATTTGAAACCCTCCCAGAGTCAGCAATCAAAATAAAATTAGGTCAAAATTAATAGCGCTTCCAACCGAATTCAGTATTCTATTAATAAGATTGGCTACTTCTATCTCTATTTTTCTCACGAACCAGAACTAAATTCGATCACCATCAGATTCAGTTCGTCCATTTTCAGGCTTGGCTCTGGCGTTACTATTGAGAGAAATCAAGAAATTGGAGTACCGAAATCAACTGTAAATGGCTACAGCAACGTACCCACCGCCTCCGCCGTATTACAAGCTCTACAAGGATTATATACAGAACCCCAACTCAGCTCCCGAGCCGCCACCCCCAATCCAAGGCACTTATGTTCTCTACGGAGCAAATTACACCGTAACATAGCTGAAACTTCTACTAATTTTTATTTCTAATCGTTCTATACTTCTTTCGAATTTGAAATTCTGAATGAAAAATAGCTCTGTTATAATGGGATTTGTGAATTAGCATTGACACATGATGGTCGTCAAAAGGTTCTTTTTCAGTCTTTCTCTGGGGTTTCTTTTTATCGGTTATGGATTTGAATTGAGGATGGCGTTGTATAAACATTGGTGAAAAAATAGAGAGAGAAAATTGCCTGTATTGAGTGAGTAATTTTATTGGTGAATTTAATTCTTTTGCAGATGTTTATATTCTTGTCTGGATTGACATAAATTGCAGTAGACGGAAGCTAGTTCTCTACATATTGTTATTTATTGCTCTGGAACTAAGATAATCGTCCTCAAATTATGTAAAATTCAGTTGCAAAAAAATTATTATATATTCTTTTGAAGTATGTCGAGGATAACCTTGTTGCGAACTTTTTATGCAGACTGATGATGTGCTTCCTACTCTAGAAGAGCAGGGTGTCCGTCAATTGTACCCGAAAGGGCCAAATGTTGGTATGATTTGCATCCTGCTTCACTTTTGACAATATTTTCGCAATATGATGGATATTGAATCAGCCACTATACCAGTTTACTCCATCAGAAGGTGTTTCAGTGTCAAATTTCAAGCAGTCTGTTGGCCTTCTGCTTTGCTGCTATGTCATTTTTAATGTTGAGGCCTAATAATATTTGCTGGGCTTACACATTTTTTCTCCATTGGTGCTTGAAGTTTGGAAGTTTCGCTTGTCATTATCTAATGGCAAGCCCTCAAGATGCAACTGGCTTTATATAGCTGTGGTTTCACTATTGGTTAGATTATCATAAAGTGATTTCTTGTCAAATCACTTAGTCTTTTAGAGCTCTCGATTAGCTATGCACTGCTGTCTCGTAAAATCTTTTGGATATGCTTATTCATATTATTGAAGGCCACACTGTATTTTTTTACATGTGACTCTTAATCCATCTCAACCCCTTATTTACAAATTAAATTATGCTAGATGTCTTAGACATGTTGCATTGATGCTATGAGTAGAATGGTAATTTCTATTCCTCTACAGTTGTATTACTATTTTAAATCAATTGGCATATGCATTGTGGACAGTCTGCATTGGATTATACCCAGTGCTATTTGATACATATAGGTCGGTAATATAATATTCCTAGATATTATTTAATCATGAACGAAAGATAAAAATACATCATTGTTTTTTTGGTAGCGAGGAATTTCAAACTGAAGCCAACCTCATGGTCAAATTTGTTTTGAAGTACTAAATTCAAGAGCCATTTCTATGTGTTTTCCTTTTACTTGTTAAATGGTAATAAAAGTAAGTCCGACATCTGATCATTATTTAATATCCTCTAGATTTCAAGAAGGAGCTAAGATCACTAAACAGAGAATTGCAGCTGCACTTGTTGGAGCTTGCTGAGAAAAGTGATTACAGAAAAATAGAATGATATACGAGTCTCTACTCCAATACTCACTAAACAATTGCCTGCCCTACCCTTTCTTCCCTTCCCCTTTTTATAACCTTCCTCTAACCGAATTAGTTCCCCACCCACATGCCCCTAAAACAGAAATTAGTTACTCTTCAGCGTTGAGCTGCTTCTCCATCCTTCTGGAGCCTTCTAGAGTACGTGAACCGTATTGGAGGCCTATCATTACCCCCGGGTTCCAAATACACTTTGTCCTCAAGATGGAAGTCAAGAAAGTGTTGCAGAATTAGAACTTTAAGCCTGGAGGCTGTTGTGCAGGAAATTGGCATATTCCGAGGACCTGTTTGAGTTTGAAAATCCATTCCAAAATAGCATCAAGGTATGGGATGATTCCGTTTTCTGCTGCTTGTTCCTTAATCTTGCACCAATTGAAAAGTGCATGGAGAACCTCATGATGCATTTGGGATACAAGGGCACCTTTTTTGCGATCGAGGTTAGAGATCAAATCCTTTACTGCATCTCCTCGTTGAAGATTTTCTGAGCAATGAGCTTCAGTAGATAGATGATGAATACACTTCAACAACGTTAAAACAATTGGAGGCTCTATCTTATTGGACATATGGAAAAGACGACCAAGTAAACTTTGGCTACTTCCTTGAGACGTTATTGTTATGTCATTTGCAACAAACTCAAGTAGAAGGTCCGCCACTTTTTCCAAATTTTCCCGAGTAACATCAACCTTCCAAGGTGATACCACGTGGGCTAATAACTTAGATGACGTTGCACTTCCAGGCCTAGCATTTATAATTCCGGAGCCAGACACACCTGATGCTATCTGAGATGCAAGTCCAGATGTGGCAGCAATTCTTCCAATAGATATCAAGGATTCTATCCTCTTATTCGCTCTTTTAGGTGAATGCAATGACTCTATATTAGAGTTTTCCCTTCCTTGTCCAAATTGCTCTACAAATTCAGCCATAAAAAAGTCTAGTTCCTTTGTTTTCTCGTCGCCGATTATCTTATTTAGCGGATCCACTACCATTAATATAATGTCCATTAAAACCTCATAGCCTGTCGCCTCCATCCACAAAAGTTCAGGGACCTGCCGTTCCTTCTTCTTGTAGTGTTGGCCACTGGAGTATTTTTCATAGCCGTAGGAGCTCAACCTCTGTTCCTTCTTCAATTGCAGATCGGCCCCAGAAAATCGTTGAATAGCGATTGAGAATTTGGGAAGTGATTGTATTGGGCCATCTTCCTTTTTCTTATTCGGGCCCATTTCACCTAGGGCTTGATTAGGTAAAACTTTGTAGTCCACTTGTTGGGCCATCTTCAGGACTAGGCCCACATGTTTTGCCATATGAATTTCAGCCCTAATTATCAGCCCATAACTATATTTTTCTCCCCATTTGTTAGTTGTCATCTTCACCTTCTTCTGTTTGTTTGGCGATGGCATTACTGGTTCATAATCCTCCAATGGAGAAGAAACAAAGACATTCAACATCGCTTCTTTGGCTGCCCCTTCATGTTGCAGTTCAACGCCTTCAAGATTTCTATTTATGGTTGACATAGGATAAATCAGGGCTACCACTGCTTTCTGAGTTTCATCCATTGATTGCAAGGTAATTGCACGAAGGAGATACTGAAGTATCAGGAACTGGGCTGAGTTACAATCTACTAATAGTATAGTGCCCAAGCAAACTCCATAACCTGTCGTCCCCATCCCCAAAACTTCTATGTGCTGCAATTCATCGGTCGGAATAATCTCGAGGATAGCCCCACCTTCCAGTGTCATGACAATTTTCGGGTGCTGGATTGGTGATTTCTCTCCGACTATCACTGTTCGTGTGGGAGAAGGTTCGCTAGTCTTCATCTCTCCATGAATTGGCCTTGATTTGAAGAATTTTGGGCCCAAGGTTTCTTTTGTAGCTTTGATGATCAGATTTTTTTCTTCCACTCTTTGGGCTGTTTCCATAATGAGGCCTAATCCACTTGGGCAGTGTAAACAAATTTTGGCCCAAATATTTGGGTTAAGCCCATTAACAAATGTGGTTTCCAGAATCTCTTCAGGAATACCCCGTAATGGTGTAGCCAATGCTTCGAACATCTTTCTGAACTCCTCAGCAGTCCCCACCTGATAGATGGCCAACAATTCCTCACATAAACTCCCTTCCTGCATCGGCTGCCTCCGCCAATTGCCTTCATCTCTGTTTCTATCAGAATTGCAGGCTATTCTACCGGTGCTAGCTTCTCCTATTCCTCCTAGCCACTTTCCTCGATCTTGAGCACGTTGATCACCTAAGGGTCCCAGGTGGATATTAGTAGGAGGTGCCTCTTCCATGGTACTTCTGGACACATCTCCTTCCAGCGATTTGTTCGTGGATGCCTTAGGATGAATCAGGCTGCCACATCTTCCTGGATTGCCTCCATTGATTCCGTCATCTTGGCCATAATCTGGATTAAGTGCTTCACTGCTCTTTCCAGTCTAGGTAAGCATTGAAGTTCTGTTTTTAATTCCTTCAGCTTCCTCTCCATTGCTTCTACTCTGATTTCTATCTTTTTCTCAGCCATCAGATCGAACATGCTCTGATACCAATTGATAAGATACCAACTGGAAAGAACAAGTTCAAGTGAAGAATTCACAACTCTTTGATTGACGGAAAAGTGATTACAGAAAAATAGAATGATATACAAGTCTTTACTCCAATACTCACTAAACAATTGCCTGCCCTACCCTTTCTTCCCTTCCCCTATTTATAATCTTCCTCTAACCGAATTAGTTCCCCACCCACATGCCCCTAAAACAGAAATTAGTTACTCTTCAGCGCTGAGCTGCTTCTCCATCCTTCTGGAGCCTTCTAGAGTACGTGAACCATATTGGAGGCCTATCACGATCAAGTCAGATAGGTAGGTAAGGGTTGATTTTGAGGGAGAAATGAACTCTCCACCCCCTCTTGGCAATGTAGAGAAGGGTTATGGTTACTATTTTATCAAAACATATTTATGGTATCAAAATTCTAGTTATCGAAACAAAGGAGCCACAGTAATTTGGGGAAGCCTTTGAGTTTAAAATCTACCGAAAAATGTGATTTTTTAGTCTAGTGCCTTTGGCCATGCGAAGTTGGGAAAATTTTATAGCATCTGATGTAAGTTTAAAATATCTGAAGTTCCTTTTCTATCTTTTCTATCGGTTTCTTTCTCATAAATTTTCTTTTCCTGGTTGTGAAATTATTATTTACTTAATAAAGAAAGAAAAGTTTAATTTGTTTTTCTTTAATAGTGTAAAAATGCAAAATATATTTGATTGCAATTCTAATTAAACATATTCTTTATTTTGATTTTGATTCTTATTTGTGGTTGGATGGAATATGATAGGGTATTGTTTTTTTCCATTTGATTTCGTGGTAATCCCACTCCAATTGGTATAAATGTACATGATCAACAACTTGACACATAAATAGGATTAAAGATTAGGAGGAGAGAAGTAAAAATTAGGAGTAGAAAATCTCACACATCAATAAGCAATATAATCTCAACAAATCCACAGAGAAACTGGCTCCATAGGTTGTATGCTTGGACATAATTGAAAAGTTGAGTAGAATGGTTCTCCTGATCTGGGAATAAATACTATTATATGGGACTTGTTTGTCTTGAAGATGCTTAGAATGGGGCAGATGATTGATGTTTGATTTTCTCTATTTTTTTTGGGCCAGGGGTTGGGGGAGGAGTACCACTCTTGATAGGGTAAATATCTTCTCGAAATAAAATTTATTTTTTCTGTAAAAAGATTTTTTGGTAAATGTGTAATCTAGTTTGATAAATGAAGTTGCTATTATTGCTCGCTATGGAAACTGGCTTAATATAGATGACATTAGTTTAATATTTCGCGAGTGTTCTCTCTTGAATAGATGCTGAATAATTTTCCGTGTTTATTGATGATAATTAGTTTGTATAAGACCCTGTTGCGTACAGCCAACAATTCGTTTAGCAGCTGTATTCACCAACCGAGCAGTTGGATATCCCTTCTAAATGTGCTTGTTCTCATCTGAATCTGTGAATCAAAAATCGTTTTTGTTGGTTCAGGAGAAGAGAAGAAGCGCAAAGACTTCTGCAGGAGGCCATCGGAACATTGGATGGACAGTAGTAGAGAATAATAGTTTCGCTGTGAAACTGTGCTGCTGCAGCGTTTGATCATTTTGCACTTTTATTATATCGTAACTTGTATACTGCAGCAACAGCCAAGCTAACTATTCTAAAACGTTATTTATTTTCTTGAACGTGGTTCCTTATGAAGTTCTAAGTGGTATAAATCTATAGATTAATTTGATTTGAGAACTAACATATAAACATAAAATAGGTTGACGACTCTCTTAAATGGGATAGTGGAATCTAAACTTAATTTTCACGTATCTAATTTAATAAATGCTGCTAGTTAGTAGTTACACGTACAACTATCACACTGAATATTACTCTCATGGTCTCGTTAACTTCAAAATGCTGAAAATCAACGGCATTAAATTAGTGTCTGCATTTCTAGTGGATACAGTTGAAGTATTTGATGGCGTTACGCAGAGGAGGTGACCTTACTTAATCCATGGGTGGGACAGCATTAATTTTATTAAAACTTATCCTATCCAATGAATTATTAATTTGGAATAATACTTCATTTGAATCATCTTAATTTCTGTGTTTTTCTATTTTGCTAACAATTTTAAGGATAAACGGCTTCCAATGACGATACCGCGTCGGGTGCACCTCCTACTATCACCGTACGCGATAGTGGTCCATCATCATCCGTGCCACCAATTGCACTTCCAATGGCAATGACGTTTTCCAAGGCATTCTCGGATGTCTAAGAAATCGAGGTTTTCGCTGATAAGAATTTCAAGAGTTGGCAAGAACGTTTGTTCTCTTTGCTCAATGTACATGGAGTGGTATTCGTGCTCAAAGACCTAAAACCCTCATCAAACTTTGAAGCTCACATTCAAGATGCTTAGGTCCATGCTAACAAGGTTTGTCGACTCAATATCATACAAATCTTGTCTAATGAACTATTTTATGTATATTGTAGCTATAAGGAAGCTAAAACCATCCTAGACGCATTAGTCAAGAAGTTCACTACCGATGATGCGATAAAGCAGAAGTTTGTTGTAGGAAAATCCTACCTATGGAAGAATACAGACGGCAAGGATATCAAGGCTCAAATCAATTAATACTAGAAGTTACTTGAAGAGTTGAAAGTCGAGGAGATTGAGCTACTAGAAATGTTTGTTGCAGGGATTTTGATTGAGAAGCTGTCGGAGTTGTGGAACGAATATAAATACAACTTGAAGCACAAGCAAAAGCTTCTTACAATGGATGAGCTAATCTTGTACATCCTTACGGAGGACACTAACCGAAGGGAGTCAAAAGTTGCAAGGGCAAAGGAAATGGCAACAAAGGCCCACCTCGTACAAGTAAAAAGATACGACAATAAGACCCATGATTTAAAACCCAAAGTTAATAACCCTATGTTCAAAAAGAAAGGCACTTACTATGTTTGTGAAAAGCGTGGCCATCATGCACCTCAGTGCCTAAAAAGTGTGAGAAATGACAACCCTCCATGCTCCAAAGCCAAAAGCCAATGTGGTCGACGGAGATGATATTATAGCTGCGATCATTTCTCAATTAAATATTGTGGCTAATACCAAGGACTGGGTGGTAGACTCTGGGGCAACGAGATACATTTGTGCTAACAGGGATGCCTTTTCCTCATACACTTCCGTGGTAGATAGAGAATAGGTAGTCTACCTTGGAGATTCAAGAACAACAAAAGTTCTTGATAAAAGGAAAGCCCAACTTAAGTTAACCTATTGCAAGACCTTAGCTTTCAACGATCATGTTCCTAACAACTAGAGGGGGGAAGCTATCATATCTGCATGTCATTTATAAAATAGAATTTCCTATAAGAAAACTGGTAAGACACTTTATGAGTTATACTCCTAACTTAAAATATTTAAAAATGTAGGGATGTCTTGCTGATGTTATGCCACCTGAACCTAGGAGAAGAAAAATAGGTTCAAGAATTTCTAATTGTATATTTATTGGTTATTATGAACATAGTACTGGATATAGATTTCTTATTTTAAAAAATGATAATCTTTATTGCAACACTATTGTTGAAACAAAGAATGCTGAATTCTTTAAACGTATTTATCAATTGTCTGAAAAGATTTCTCATGCATATGTTCATTCCAAACACTAAAGAAAGTATTGACGTAACTTCCGACGGGGTATTAATAAGGAGTAACAGAGTCACTTACTCTGATGCTATCTTACTTCTGAAGCACCACCTAGGAAAGAAGCTATTGTTAATGAGATCGAGTCACTTTTACAAAATAAAACTTGGGAATTGGTTGATTTACCTTCTAGAACAAAATCTATTTGTTGCAAATGGATTTTTAAGAAAAATGTTTTTTTGATGGTTCAATTCATAAATATAAAGTTAGGTTGGTTGTAAAATGTTCTACACAAAAAAAATATTGACTATTTTGATACTTATGCTCTAGTAAGAATTTCTACAGTACATATTTTAATTGCCTTAGCTTCTATTTACAAGCTTTTTATACATCAAATAGATGTCAAAATTACTTTTTTTCGAATGGTGATCTAGAAAAAGAGATTTATATGGTTCAACGTGAGGGATATCTTAGCTTCTATTTACAAGCTTTTTATACATCAAATGGATGTCAAAATTACTTTTTTCGAATGGTGATCTAGAAAAAGAGATTTATATGGTTCAACATGAGGGATATAGAGTTCCTGGGTTATAGAATAAAGTTTAAATTGAGAAAGTCCCCATATGGTCTTAAACAAGAACCAAAACAACGGCATGAAAAATTTGATCAAGTTATTTTGAATAATGTTTTCTCATCAGTTGATGTGGATAAGTGTGGGTATACAAAAGTTGGTAATAATAAATGTGTGATTATTAGTTTATATGTGGATGATATGCTTATAATTGGTACTAGCATTGATGTAGCGCAAAGCACTAAATGCTTTCTAGCTTCAAAATTTGATATGAAAGACACTGGTGAGGCTAGTGTGATTTTGGGTGTTAAAATCATGAGAGACAATGGTCTAGTGTTGTCACTGTGTAGAGAAACTTCTTAGGAAGTATGATCACTTTGATGTGACACATGTGAGTACTCTTTATGATGCACATACTTAATTATAGAAAAATCGTGGCTATCCAGTTGCTCAGATTAAATACGCTCAAACTAATGGGTGCCTTAATGCATGTAATGAACTTTTCTAGACCTGGTATAGCTTATGTTGTGTGAAATTTAGTGGATATAATATAATCGTGATCGTTAGGCTGGATTAGTCAAACTAATGAAATGTTTAAGAGGTACCACGAACTATGACATTCTATATAGTGGATTTCCTGTTATATTGAGAGGATACAATGATGCGATTTGGATTTCTGATTCGTACAAGACTAATTCCACTAGTAGTCATGTATTCACTCTTGCGGGGGTATAGCTACATGGAAATTAGCCAAACAAACTATAATTGCTAGATCCACCATGTAGTCATTGTTTACAGCTCTAGAATTAGTTGGTACTGAGGCTAAGTGATTAAGAATTTTTTTGGCCGAGATTCCGCTAGGAATGAAACCGACACTATCTATGTCGATACACTGTGATTGCCAAATAGCGATAACCATTACAAAGAACAAGACTTTCAATAGCGAAAATCAACATATTAAATTGAGACACAATGTGGTAAAATAGCAATTAAAACATGGAATTATATCCATCAATTATGTAAAGTTAGAAGTGAATTTGACCGATCCTCTAACTAAATCATTGGGAAGAAAATTAATTCTTGAACATCGAGGTTAGTGGGATTGAAGCCTGTATGAGATATCAACATTGATTATACATTGGCCTATGTATTGGAGATCCCATAAAGTAGGTTCATATGGATAATAACAAGTCCCTTGATAATAATATGGATAATAACAAGTCACTTGATAATACTGAAGCACTACAAAATTAACTAAGTCCTACTATGATATATGATTAGTACTTAAGTACAATTTTAATGTGAGGTTGAGCTAAGCTCTTAATGTATTATGTAGCCTTTAGGGATGGTGTACAAAGTTGCAGTGAACACTTGATGGAATTCCCTATATGAGTGTGGAGTGGGGGCTGGTCCCATGAGATTGTGGTAAAATCTCTCGAGCACTCATAATGACCAGGCATGTGGGTAACGTGATCGTTGAAACCCTCAACTTACAATAATAGTGTATTGGGCATAGAAGCTATAAGCTTCACCGATAACTCTGTAAGTTATGTTTCATATTTTTTAAATCTAGTTCATAGTTTGAAAGACACCGAACTCAAGTCATTTACATTTATGTGTATAGACCTAATAAAATCTTTTATAATATGTGGGGGATTGTTGTATAAATAGTTTAAAAGAATATCTTTCACTAATTCATATGAATTGGCTATTATTTTCAACGATCAATTGATCGGGTCTTAATGCACATGCTTATTTGTTGCTTACACAAAATGAGCAACTTATAGCTTATTGATTTTATTGGCCACGATGATTACAAAAGAAGTTACATTGAACTTGTTCATTCATTTTAATTTTGTAAAACTTATCTCTTCTTAATTAGTGCTTATGTTAATTTTCTTACACACCATAGATATCTCAACAAAAATGGATACAATGGTGGGCGTAACAAAACAGAACTAAACTCGACGTTCAGTAGCAAAAAACACAGCTTTTTCGGGTGGATACATGAATTTGTTCCAGGTGCCATTGGTGTGAACAATACTGCAGCCATAGCTTAAGTAGAATAAAACCTAAAATTGCTGCAGAAACATACACATGTTTTGCCTTATGTTCATGTGCCTAGCACGATTATTCAGTCTCAAAGCCCAAAATCAGTTGCTTTTTACATGAAAGAGACATGGTGCCATAGCCAATGTCAAAATATTGAAAGCAAAAAAGCCATTTTGCTCAGCTGACTGTTCCCCATCTTCTCTTACATGTACAGAAAAAAGTTCTTTTCTTCCTTTTTAAATGTCAAATGAAGACACGTATTAAAGTCTGCCAAGGAATTTGATTAATTGTAATAAGTTAACTTAACGGTAATTGTGTCAATTTAAATTGGTTGCGACTTGTGATTAACCCCAACCAATATGGATAAACATATGGGAAAATTTTATAAGTAAGAGTTTAAGTATCACACATTTCAAAATTAAGAAAACAAGTTTCAAATTTCAAAAATCATATTTTTATGAAAATGTTTTATGATTTAATTAATTAAATATATTTAAGTCACAAATCTATATAATTTGATCACAAATTAACAATTTAATTTGTCAATTATTATTTTTTGGCCACAAATAAAATTTTTTATGTTACAAATTATTTTACAATCACAATTCAAAAATTTTATAGGTCATAGTTTGTTTATCGATCAAAAATCAAAAAATTTATAAGTCACAATTTATTTATTGATCACAAATCATAAATATTAAAAGTAACAACTTATTATACAGTCATAAATTATGAATCACATATTAACAATTTTTTTATATCACACATTATTTCCTAGCCATAATTTATATTTTTTATTGGTCACGGATTAACCAATTTAATGGTCATAGTCGACCAAATTATTTGTAACCACCACTAACACTTGCGAGCACCATCTCACCACTACTTTCACCACCACCACCACCACCGCCACGACGTTGACAAAACCACCACCACCTCAAACAAATCAACCCATTTCGGAAAACCACCACATTGTCGATGCCAGATCCACCACCATTGCCACGACCACCACCTAAGCTAACATCACAACCACCACCAACAAATCGAATCCAAAATTGCTAGCGTCCCACAACCGCCATCATCACACCACCTCATCGTCGTCGCCGTCACCACCCCATCGCCACCGCCACAACCTGCACCTCCACCAACCATTGCTACCACTCGAACAAACAAAACCAAAACCATCCTTACCTCGTCCAATTACTTGAAAGTTGCCGAGCCCTGCCCTTGATGCTGTACAGAAATTAATTGTCCACGGCTACCTTCATGGAGAAGCTGACCCCAATGATGGCGCTGATGCAAAATTATTGTCCAAATTGATTGAATCTGTCTACAAATGTCACGATCTGGGTGATGAATTTGTGGTAAATCAGAGAATGCCATCTCGTAAGAGGTGATGTGTTGGTGGTTTTCGACGAATGTTTACGGTTTGCCACTCGTAGTGGCGTCGGAGAGACGACGGAGAAGGGAGGAAGAGAGAGAGCTAAGAAGAGGAAGGAGATTTACGGGTTTGGGTAGTGGGTATGGTTTTGATATTTTCCTAATTTTATTAGTTTATTTAAGTAATTAATATAAAAAAAATTGATTTTTGAATTGTAAAACTTCCTACCTGATTTTAGAATGCTGAATTTTTAAGGTAGAGTGTGGTGTAATTTGCACCAAATATATTTTATTTTAAAAAGGCTAATTCCGACCTTATTTGATCCAGATAATAGAGTAAGCCTTCGTTTGGTAGCAATTTTTCACCTCAAAATATTATTTTTTTGAGTGTTGTTTCACTATTTCAATCGTTATTTTTTTACTCTTCAATCTAGATGGAATTCACTTTTTTCTTTAACGGTAAAAAAATCAATTTTTATAATGGGAAATTTCATAAGTGAGAGATTAAGTATGATAGATTTCAAAATTAAGAAAACAAGTTTCAAAATTCAAAAATCAGATTTTTATTATAATTATTTATGATTTAATTATTTTATTAATTTAATATATTTAGGTCACACTTTGTGAGCACAATTATCTAATTAATTAGTCATGGATTAATTTTTAGTTACAGCTTATCAAATTATTGGTCGGAACGTATTTCTCGACCACAGATCGAAAATTTTATAGGTCACAAAATATTTTTCGATCACGAATCCAAAATTTTTACAGATCACAGATTATTTATCGGTCACATATCAGATTAATTTTTAGTCACGACTTATCAAATTATTGGTCGTAACTTATTTTTTGGTCATAGATAAAAATTTTTATAGGTTACAGAATATTTTTCGGTCATGAATCCAAAAACTTTATAGTCACGGATTATTTATCGGTCACATATTCAAAACTTTATTGGTCACAATTCATTTACTCATTACAAATTATTAAATTAATTGGTCACGATTAATTTTTCGATCACAACTTAATCAATTGTGAGTCACAATTGGGAGTCACAGTCACAATTTTCAGGTCACATATCCAATTGCGAGTCACAATCGAGAGTCACATGCATAGTCACAAATTTCAGCACCACCACCATCGCTGCCACCGCATTCAGCAAAACCCACCCCAAATTGCATCCATCCATTTCTCTAAATCGCAATGGCAAACGCCACAGACAGCACCACTCACGTCACCCATTTCTACAACCTTCTCCCCTATTTTTTTATGTGACTTTTGCGTTGGAAATTTATAAGATGTATCCCTCTTTCTGCGGAAAGCATTATTTCATTATTTCTTTAATTGAATTTTTTTTTATTTGAATTATGCTGACAGTTCCTGTACGTTCGATAACCTTTTTCAAGGAAATATAGAATAGTGAGAACATTTAAATAAGTTTGATGCTTCAGTAGATCATAAAACCTGCTTTTCGAAGATCTTTTCCTTCTCTCTGGGGCATCTGGTCATTACTATTTTAGGTGTATGGATCATTTTTGAATATTTGAAGCTAATTTGTTAATGAGTATGTTACAAGTTATACTGGATGGATATACAAAGTTGTGTTGTCAGTCAGTACCCTTTTTTTAATTGTATGTGCATCCAATTCCATGTTCATAAATTTTTAATTTTTCTGTATGGTTTTATATGTATCAACTTCTACGAATAAAATGATGTTCCCATGAGTGTGTGTGCACATGAAGACCTCCACCTAAAAGAATCTCAAGCAACTATGAAAAAGATAGTTATGTACTGGAAATATGGGCATGCCTAGGGAAAAAATTTAGTGAGAGGATGTATTATAGGTCAAGCTCAAATCATTTGCTTTTATGTGCTTTCTGTGAGTTATATTTGATGGATGTGCCAAAGTTATGGGAATAATGCATGTATGATAAATTTCAATTTTTTGGCTGACTTTTGATGCCAGATCCTATATATTGCTCCCCTAAGATTTGAAGTGCATAAATTTGAAACTTGTGTTTTTGATTTTTGAGAAAGATAGCAAAAAGATTATGGAATGCCAAATTGTGTAATTCTTCTTCAAATACGCATTTACTAAGCCCTATTTCGACCCTCATGTTCTAAAACCATTTTTTTTTTTTTTTCAAGTTCAATTTCGATTACACATTATCAGTAATTTGTATGTGAACCTGTAAGTTTCTCCTACTTATACCACAAATTTAAAAAAAAAAAAAAAAGGGGAAAGAAACCTTTCACAAAATTAATTCTTATAAAATCTCTATCAAATGGGCTTAATGTCAATTTGGATTTGGATTATAGATATGACACATACTAGTGCAATACTTTTTTTTTTCAGGCTAGAAGTTTGATTGTGGAAACTGTATTACTGTCCTAAATGGAGACTTCTAAGTAAGCCTTTTTCGCCTATAATAAATTTTTGGGTAACTTTCTTCTTCACCCTGAGTTGGGCTTACCTGATTTGACTATGGAAATGTTGTAGAAGCTCTCTTATTTCTCTTGTGCATGCACTCCTGTCACTGGATGTAAAAGCCAAAAAAGAGAACTGCTGGGACTTAACTATCTGCAATTCTTATGTCTTGGAGCTACGTCAATGCATATAAATTATATGAAGTTGTAATACTTGCAGGCCTGAGGATCTTCGTGCTCGATTTGGGAAATTTGGGCCTCTTAAGGACGTTTATATCCCTCGCGACTACTACACTGGGTGAGTAACCTCTGTTATTTAAGCCTCTTCTGCAATGTCCCAGTTAATTGAAATGGGGATTGAATTTAACTAGTTTAGGCAACTGTCATGTGGTTATTGCCGTTGCTATGCTACCTGGTCTGCACCTCTTCTTTTCATCTTCTTTAATTGTTTTCTCGAAATTCCTTTTTTTGGTTGAAAGTGTTGAAGATATCGATGAAGTAATAAGAGGCCAAGATGATCTAATGAACATGAAGATTGAAGCAAGATGGGTATTAGTACTGTTATGAAGATGTGTTGAAGTCACGAAGAACATCAAGTCTTAATGGTTTTGTGAGGTTAGCGGCCATGTAATTGATTTATTGATTTCTCATGGGTATGAGCTATGTTTCTTTGTGATTAAGGTTTGCTTAGCTTCATATAAGCATTGGAGATGTACCATCTACATCTCTTACTCTGATGTCTTTAGGATGTGAGCTATTTTTTTCACATGATTCATGTTAAATCATGCAGAGAGCCGCGTGGCTTTGGTTTTGTGCAGTTTGTAGATCCTGCTGATGCTGAAGAAGCCAAATATCAGATGGATGGGCAAATTCTTCTTGGGCGAGAGTTGACTGTCTTATTTGCAGAGGAAAACAGGAAGAAGCCCTCTGAGATGAGGGCTAGAGAAAGAACAAGGTAAAAGTGCTTAAGTTCATTTTTGTTAATGTTTACATTATTCCTTCGGCGGACTTAAAATTACTTACAATGCGAGAGCACCTAAAGTTTTCGTTTCTAATTTAATATCCTGCTGCTGCTGTCAGTCGAAGGTCCCCATTTGGTTATTCTCGATCGCCTCGCTATGCACGTCCATATTCCCGCTCACCGAGTTATTCTCGAACTTACTCTCGAGGTCATGATTACTATTCTCCATCTCCGAGGGGAACTTACTCCCGAGCGCATGATTATTATTCTCCATCTCCGAGGAGAAGACGCTACTCAAGGTTTATAATTATTAACTCTTATGAGAAATATTAATCTTAGAATTGGTTATATATCATGAAAATTAAAATTGCTTCTTCCGTACAGGTCCATTTCCCCTCGTGACGTGGGGTATAGAAAGAGGTCTTACTCTAGGTCTCCTTATGGCTCAAGGAGCCGAAGTCGAAGCCCAGTCAGGAGCAGGAGCCCTGATGACTACTCAAGATAATAGCTGGTAGTCGGTGTGGTATTTCTATGTAGTCAGGGTGCGTTGGTGGCTTCAAGTATTAGAAGAGTTGGATTTTAACCTTGGATTTGGTAGTGTTTACGTTTTGTTGGAACCTCTGGTAATTGGTAATCTCATTTAAACTGATGGCTAATGTCTTAAAAAGTAGGTTCTATTATGACCAGTCACTAAATCTTGGTGAAACCTAAAAGTTACGACGTGTGAATATTGGTTACGTTATTTATTCTTTTTACTTTTTAGACGGTTGATGGCAGGGTTACGCAAGTCTTGACAGTTCCCAAGCTGTGTTTAGAAACACCTTAAAAGGTATGGGATAGTGGTCTAATTTCTAGATCAACAATTGATATGATTACAGTAAGCCTGCCCTTTGACGCACCAAAGGGTTCACATGAGGATGTTAATGTATGAAAAAATAAAATAAAATATTCTCAAGTCAAAAACCATGAGCTTGAGTTTGTGCAAATAAGCGCCAGTGTGTGTGATATAAAGTTGAGAGCAATTTGAATATTAAGAAAGAGCGGTAATTATTCGATTAAATTTAAATTAAATATGGATTACGTTGAGAAGTTGCATCAAGTAGTGGACGCTATAAACTCTTCTAACGGAGGTCATAGAGGGTGCATTCCATTTTTTTTTATTGTTTTGCATGCTTCTTCCATTCATTCTCGACGAAAGGGATAAGGCCCTATTTTTTTATTTTTTCTGTACTTCATTCTGATTTAATACTTTTTGTCAAAATAAAATTTGTCATATAAGTAAAATTGACAATGTTTCATAAACTCATCTTTAATAGAAGTTGACATAAACTTTTATCAAAAAGAAAAAAGACACTAACGTAGATTCAGCAGTTCAGTTATACGTTGACGTGAATTCTATGCGGGTTTTATATGCAAACATATATTCCTGAGTTTATTTTAAGAAATTAAGAGACTTAGACATTAAAAAAATCAAATTTGTCTATTACAAGACGTCAATATTGGGTGTATTGATTTTTTTTCTCCATTTATATGCTACTTAGTAATTCATAGAATTTGACTTTCTACTACTAAAAAATGCAAATCACGGCTACAAAGCTTTAATGCGACATGGAACATGAGTGAACATTATGAAAATGAGAAATATCTTGGCCGGTTAAGTTTCTATGTGATGTATGCAAGATCAAAACATTGGCGATTCTATGTCAAGCATGTTATATGACCTCAAAAAATTTTCACATTTGAAAGAATGCTGGACAGTAGACATACGACAACGAGATCGTTACTAAAAAATTAGAGAATAACGCTATGTGTCGCCTTCCAGATGGCGATATGATTCATGGAAAAATTTTATATGCAGATTGGTACTTACATATTACAAAACGCAGAATACATGTACTGTAGCAGATTAATATCAAAAAGGAAGTAAAATTAAATTTCCACACAGCATCCTGATTGCACGAGACCAGAAAATTCAAGCGGCACATCGATTTTCACCAGTTTTCCATTTTGCCCTCCTTTCTTATCCCCCAAAAAGAACCCATGTGGTGCGCCCTGATAAGCTGACCCTATAACCAAGCTCTGATCTCCAATTCCAAAACCGCAGGTCCCGACTCGTACAACCGACTCTGACTCCGCCCAGCAAATTAAGTTTCCACTCTTCACGCCAACGCATGATCTCGGACACTGACTGGCCCTCCAAGCCTCCTCAACTCGCCTCCACTCACCAGTACTCAGGTCATAAACCTCTGCGCTCTTTTTGAACGCCCCTTGCGACTCGGTGTCGTATCCACTCACCACCCAGAATTCGGACCCAATTATTATTCCTTCACATTCGTCTCGTTCATCACTCATCCGGGTCAACTCAACCCACTCATTCTTCTTGATGTCAAAGAGCCACGCTGTGTTCAAAGCGTTTTTGCTCTTGTCATGCCCTCCAGCAATCAAGACTTTCCCTTCCACAGCCCCCATGGCAAAGAATGACCGAGTTGAGGGCATATCAGCACACCGAACCCACCTCCGAGTCGTGAAATCGTACGCAAACACCTCATTAACCGGGTCCCAATTCGATGGGTTCCATCCTCCCATAACTATAAGCTTCCCTTCAGTACTGGCAAGTTGGCAGAACAGAGGCAACCCACCTGGGTACTTGGGTACCGGTTCAACCCAGTCCCAACACCGAGTCACCGAATCAAACACTGAAATCCCATACCTGGGCTGACCCACCGGCTTCGACTCGGAATCTTCAACTGGTATCGCTTGAACCAGGCATGCTACTTTCCGAGTAAACCCAGTTTGCTTCCGGTGGTAATAGAAATCCCTACTCCGAATAAGCTCACGCCAACGGCTGCATACAAGAGATGAAACTAGGTGTGCTGAGTAGTGCAACCGAGTCAAGCACTCCAAAGCAAGTTCTTGAGGTAATTCTGGGATTAATTCTTGTTCATTCATGGTATAAATTGTGAGCAACGGATTGAAGAATTTTGATATGGAGAAGTGTGGTGAAGAGTTGGATATTTATAATCTAATAACAAGGAAATAAGCTCAGTTATATTGGATATGAGTTGACACGTGGCGCTCATTGTATAGATATCAGTACCATGGATTTGAGAACCTTCTTTTAAAAAGGGTAGAATTAAGTGTGTGCACTTCCATAGCGGTTACCGTGCGCTCTCTATTGATATTTATTTGGTTAATTAAAAGACAAAAGAGAAAATACCAAAACGAGATTTTGATTAATCCTAGACTAGATAGGCCTAGGGCCTGGACTTTATTGGTTTGATACAACTTTTTCGAAGTTGTAAAATTAAAATCAAACACAGTTTATGAAATAACTTTATTACAGTCATTTATGATTACAGAGTAAGTACATATATAGTATCTACGTTCTCTTTTCTAGAAATTTTTGACAATCAACTTGCACTGTAAGTTGTAGGAGTGGAAAAAGGATTGATATGCGTTTGATTTATATAAAGGTTGAACCTTTTAACTTTGAAGGTCTTTACCATCGCACTCCTAAAATTTTGTAAAGGAGTTAAATTGCGAGATGTGCATTAACAGGCCAGAAAATAAAAATTGTTTGTACATTGCATCTATGAGGAGTCAAATTTCATGTCTCAAAAATCGAACCCCCACATTACGACTATCAGTAATGCGTGAGATGATCTCACTCCTATTCTTTGTACCATTAGACTATGTCTCGAGTGACTGCTTTTGATTTATAAAATCATAGAAGAGAGAGGAAAGAGGATAAGGTTTTGCCGAGATGGGCTCAAATTGGCCCTCTCTCTTTAGTGGGCCATATTAAAGGATAAAGAGATAAACTTTAGGCCGTTTGCTGTATAATATTATCATCTTTCAAATAAAAAATGGACATGTGGTCCCATTTCAACTGTTACTAAAAAGGCAACAGTAAGTATTGTTAGTTATCAGCACGCATCAGAAAGAATAATTATAATGTGTTAAAATAGAAATAAGTCCAATTAAATTATCATCTGATATCAACCGATAATTATACTTAAATGAGAAAATATTAAAGGAAAAATAAAAATTAAACCTTATCAAGAGGCTTGACTTTTTGAATTGATTTGGTAATTGTGGTATGTAACAGTTTAGTGACTTAATGAGTAGACTTTGGAATTAACAATATACTATAAAAACTTGATCTAAGAAGCAAGTTTAATGTGGACCTTTGGAATTTCATTATTGATAATCAACAATAATTCTTTGAAAATTCAATAGCTTTCTAATTTATTTTTCCCCCCTAATGCAGATGTTACAACTCTTAACACATTCCTTATCCAAAACCCAATCCCAATCCCAATCCCAGTCCCAATCCCTCCTCCATATTCATGTTGACATTTGTAAATAATTAAAAACTTTTATTTCCAACGTAATTTGTGTGTCATCTTTAAACGACGACAACTATGTCCCTCCAGGGCCCATTCATGACAAGAATTAAGACTAGTTTGGGTGGACTATAAACAATAATTTGCCTTCCATATTGTACGTGAACTGACAAAAAGCGTTGATTACATGTGACAAAAATGGGAAACATTATGACTACGACCAGATTAACGTCGTAGCCCCTATAATTTTTACAGGGATCGAGCTACACTTATAGAGAAGATTCTTACAGATGTTTCACAGATCAGTCACAATGGGTGGAGTCGGTGTTATTTTTGGCCATTTTTTAATGCATCGTATCCTACGTGGGCTTGACCTCCATGAGAGTGACCTGTAAAAGGTCTGTAATATCATCATCTGTACATCCAGTTTAATCTTTTGTACAGATATGCTACAGGTACAATTATTTTGACAGCATCTATGACAACTCTCTCATATTAGGGGATGAAGTCCGCAATTAAAATAATCGCGAACCCCACGTTTTGTGAGTGTGCTGTAAATATGATCACCACTTGGTGCTGTACATATACATTTTCCTAATTTTTATTAGTTGTTACCATTATTATGTTGGATGCAAGAGAATTAAAGCATGCCCATGGAATGGAATTTTCTATATGCGGCATATCAACGTTTGAGAGAGGTGCGTATCATATGTGTATTTTTCATCTCGAAACAGTTGGAAAGGGACATGCCATGTTTCGACTCACTGACTATAACTGTCAACCACAAAATTTAATTGTCACAAACGCAAACTTTTATTCGAACTGACTATAACATTTGCCAGTGACTGCAGTTGGGTTTATCTCTACAAGAAATTTGGAATTTGAATTTTGAACTACTAAAATTCCACAAAAAATGTCATTGCGTTGATTACTTTCAAGTGGAAAATTGGGAAGATGGGACCATACACTTTCCATTAAATAATTGGCCTATATTTGGCATTGTTGTTAACGTGAAATTTAGTCATTGTTTGATTAGGGATGGCAATAAAATCCACCTTGTCCCTCCTGTCAGGACCCCGTCCCGAATGGGTTGGCGGGGCGGGGCGGGCCAAGACGGGGAGCCCCAACACGGGGCGTGGAGCCTTGTCCCGCCCCGAACCAGCCCCATGAAGAAAATAATAAAAAATAAATTTATTTCTAGACAATTCACTCGTAAAAAATTCATTTTAAATTTGTATTTTATTATCTAATAATAACATAATTCGAAACTTTCAAAATGTAAAAAAATTAAATGAGGCAACAAATGGGGCAAAAAGTTGCCCCGTCCCCGTCTAAGGCGGGGTGGGGTCTTAGCTAAATGGGGCGGGGCGCCCGTTGCCATCACTATGTTTGATGGTCATTATTGAGAAAAATGATGTTTTGAATATTGATTTTTTGGCGAGTGTGTGGTTTAAAAGTAAGGAAATATTTTGAGTTCACATATAAAATATTTTATTATGTAAATATGTGATTGAAAATAAAAATTAAAAAGTTTTGTTTAAAGAGAGATGGACAAAGGCTTACTCATAATGGGCATTGTTGTTAACTTGAGATTGAAAGACACTTAAATTGGAACCCAGATCAATTAATTTGTATGCTTTACTCTCCCATTAAAAGTTGAAATTCAATATGGAATTCAAAATTCAAGAGCAGGCTTTGGATTCCATCTTAAAAGGTAAATTTTATTATGAGTAATCCAAATCGGCAAACTCTTATAAGTTGATTTATGTTTTCCATCTTTATTTGATTTAGAATCTTATCTCTTAATATACCTTGCAAAATGGTGGCTCATTTGAGTGGATCGATCTTGAAATTAGCGTGCCCATTTTTTTGAGTCTTAATCGGATCGAATTGTTCGTTTGAATTTAATAGGATCTGATACTACATTAAGACTTGGAGCTCCATCTTTAAATGTCAACCCCATTAAAAGTATCACAAACCCTTATAAATTGGTTTATGTTTTGATTAATAATGTAACGTCCCGACTCCTAGTGGACCGGAATGCTACTTACTTTACTTAGCTTAACCGACGGTTTAGTAACAAGTGTATACATTTTAGCGGAAGCTTACATTTTCAGATAATAGTTTAAATAACAATACTTCAAATACTTTAAACAAAAACACTGAATCATTTTTCAAAACAATAAAATGTAATTTATTTGAAGAAAACATAACTTGTTTTCCCATTCTGCGTTATTCAAAACTTTAAAAAAATAACATTGGAAAATACTTCATAAAAATAAATCCAAATCACTTATTCACCGAATTTCCATGGGCTCGTTGCATCACTCTCCATCTTCTCCTCCATCCATGCCCGAGGTAGAATTCCTTCAATCTGTAGAGATGAGATTAAACCCGTGAGTTGAAAAACTCAATAGGTGTCATAGGTGCATTCGTGATCAAGCTATACATTTCAAAACATTAACTTTATAACTTTTTATACATGCCGTACTCGGAACACCATTTGATATGAAGGGGTATGCCGTACCCGACGGCACCATTTGACATACGAACATTTCTTCAACATAGAGGGGTATGCCGTACCGGAGTACCATTTGACATACAACGAGATATGCCGTACCGGAGTACCATTTGACATACAAATATTAACATGAATCGAAACTTATAACTTAACACGATTAAACACATTACACCTCTACCTACCTTGATTGATGCTTTTGAAACTTTGAAAACTTGGATTGAAAATTTCGATGAAACTTGGACGTTGAAAGAAATGCACTCCTTGAATGTTTGAAAACTGTTGAGAATTGATGCTTGAAGACACTCCTTGATAGCACCCAAAACTTCTATGAAAAATGTTTGAAAACACTTCTTAAACTTTTAGGAAAAATAGTTTTCCTCCCTCTCTTTTTCTCTCTTGGAAACTTTTTCTTTAGTATGTAAAAGCTCTTGCTTTTGGTGTGAGAAAAAATGAGTGAAATGAGGTCTCTATTTATAGGTAAATATCCCATAATTTAAAGCAAACGAAGGGTCAAATTTCATTTAAGAGAGAAAACATGAGTGCCATTTAAGTTTGAGGTTAACTGCTTCAATTTAGTGGGGTTTTTATTGCCATAAACGTGGGTGGCCCTTTGAGAAAATAATTGATGAAAATAAATATTTAACTTCTAGAGAAAAACGAGAATTTTCATTTCGGGCAGTTTTGGTCGACCGGTTGTAGTTCGGTTGACACTGCACAATTTTCAGTGTTTCTATCATAACTTCTTCTCCCGATATCCGATTGAGGTAATTCAAAGTGCGTTGGAAAGCTAACTCAAAGAGCTACAACTTTTATTTAGATATCATTTTTCAAATCGAATGTTTCCTATATTGAAAATGGGTCTCAAATGAGACTAAAAATTTGAAGTATACTTTAGTCATTCAATATTCATGTCTTAATGCCACTAAGGTGTCTAGAATTATTTGGGGTTCTACAAATAATGCTCTCAAATATATTAATGTCTTGTAGGACATGTTTAGATTAAAATTTTACATTGTTTAAATGTGAAAATAATAATCAATGGATGAGCGTTGGGACTAAATATGGTTGGTCTTGTAAAATGTAACCACATTATATACTTTGAAATGAACTCTTTTACCACTTTTGATTTGTAATAATACAAGATAGAGTATCTTGGACAAAAGATATCCGTTATGAATTCATCTATGTTGTTCAATTGATGAGCAATAATCGTAAAAGGAAAGGTTACTGTTATTTCATTTCCTGAATAGAGGTAAGGCACTTGTGTTCAAAGATGTATAGCCGAAAAAATATGAAGAGAAAATAAGCCCCTAGTTGAGTCTATTCTTTTGAAAAAATACATTTTTAAACAGTATTTTAACATTATTTCAATTACACATTTTTTAATAAAATAATATTATACACAAATTTAAAAAAAAAATTCTTATTTTTTGACCACATATTTATCATTAGGAAAGTGCTACACATAATTGTCTACATAATGGTGTCCATAATTATACGTGACACTAGATCCAACCTTTAATTCAAATCTCACACTTGCACACCAACAATCGAATGATTGCCACATCACGTTATGGACACCATTATATGTAATAATTATATACATGTAAAATTTTTCTTATCATTAATACACTATTCAAAAATGCATTTTTATGAAAAGAACGGAGGCTCGAACAAGGGTTAAGTTTATAACTTACAAGGAATAAGGACAATCTTATGAATTCAGTTCCAAACATATCTTTTCATTTTTTCTTTCAATGTTAAGAAAGCAAGTTAAATATTACATTTTGGCATAAACATGAAGAATTAAGTTAAATTGACCGAAAATGAGTGTCATGAACAATGACAACTTCTCCCACACGTGGGACTCGTGTGAAAAAAAAAAAATCAAAAAAACAAAAGTGGGCCGGACAACTTATTGTAAGTATTCGGTCAGGGAGGATGTCCCTATCAATATAGCATCATTGAAATATGGATCAAACTAATACTTGTTGGACCCACAAATGAATACTAATTAAGAGCAATAATACATTAATATTATGATTAGCATCTTGAAAAGTATTATATTATTAGCCGGCTTTGTCTCGGTGATTAAGAAAAGATAAACATAAATTAAGCATCAAGAGGCGACCTTTCGGTTAGATTGTTTGCATGTCCAATGAACACACATTCAAAGACTTGTTATAATCCCTACGCAATTTGCTTTTGCGTTCAATTAATCTTACGTTAGTGTTGGCTGCGCCGCTAATTAATGAAAATGATAATTATCAAGTTATTATTTATTTATTTATTTTAATGTGCCATGAGTATGAGATAAGATAAGAGAAGACTTGGTTCTTATTTTAATTTCTAAAAAATATTGTTTCATGGGATTAATTTAGTAGAGGGTTCCTGTGTGTTTGTACTTTATGCCTCCGTTTGGTACCCATTTTTCTAAAATGCATTTTTCCCTCTCTTCTTTTCAATCACACATTCTTTATTAAAATAATATTACACGTATATCAGAAAATTTTCCTTATCTTTCAACCACACACTTTCCATTATATGACTATTCTAAAATGCATTTTTAATTAAAAATGGCTCTCAAACACCTCCTATATAATCAGGGGCGGACCCAGACCTTTAGTATTGTGGGGTCAAAATTTAAAAAATATTTTTTTAATAAACAACATAATATCAATGAAAATAAATTAATATGTATTTCGACACTTTGAAAACGTTGTATAATTACATTATTATTAATATTATTAAATAAATTTTGTTACTTGTATATTTTTGTTTATTATTTCATTGGCAAATGCTGAGCTAACATTGAGTAAATTAAATTGAATATAGAAATTAAATGAATTGAAATAAAATTCAAGTTTACCTCAGGAAGTAAATGAAATTCAAATTTAAACCAAATATAATTCAAATGTAATTCAAATTGTATTTAATCCGTAACGACCCTAAAAAATTTATGTCATATTTCATATAAGACTTTCGAATGAAAGGATATAAATTATATTGAAAAATTTATCGTGCAAAAATAATAATTAATTGAATTTTTTAAAATAAAAAACGAGTTAGATGTCTTTTTTATGGCTTACGTTTGATATATATTTAACTATTTTCGATATCCGTTTGGACCATCCGATATGAAAACGACGTAGTTTTCGAAACAAACTTTTACATGACATAGAAGATTTGTGGATTCAGATAACATATGATCGCAAACGAATTTTTAAAGTTAGGATATTATTGAAATTCTCAAAATACTAGTTTTAAATGCCATATTTTAACATGTCATAACTTTTGCTCTAGTTGACCACTTCGCATGCCATTAATAAGTGAAAAACTAAGTCATGAGCACTTCAAAATGGTATTAAGAATACAATATTTTGATTTCATTTGACATCCCGACGAGTGCATCAAAATAAATTGTGAAAAAAACAGGGGCAAAATTTTGTGGGGTCATTTGACCCCACATGACCCCATGTGGGTCTGCCCTTGTATATAATGTTACGCATTTGTTGCCTTGTATAATAATAATAATACAAAAAAAAAAAACACACACACACACACATACATATATATAGTAATGATCTCCTAACCATCGGGTGACGTGGTACACTACAATAGGTGGTGAGAGATAATTGTTAGTTTTAAAACTAATTACACTATCAATTTTAGTTTGCAATTTAAGCATGGTGTTTAGTATAAATTAAGCACTGATACTTAGGAGATCAAATTTCGTGTATAAGTGTGTGTGTGTGTGTGAGAGAGAGAGAGAGAGAGAATAATTTTTAATTTGTGTTTGGGTTATTTAATAATGTGCATTCTTAATTCAAGTTAAGAAAATATAATTTTTGAATTATTTCAGTTTCCCGTTGAGATTATCTTTTCTTTTCTTGATTTTCTTGAATTGGGAACATTGATAGCTATCTTTTTTGTTAGGATTTATCAAAATAAGAATTTGAGTTTTCTGATAAAATTATATTTTTTTATTGATTTTCTTAATTTCAAAATAATGGTGGCTAATCTATTAGGATCATCAAAACATATAAAGAACTTTGACAGTGTATATTGATGCTAATGATTGAAAATATGAAAGGATTATGAATAAATTATGATAGGGTGGATATATATATATANATATTTCACAAATTTGTTATGATTTTTGTTTCTTTTCTATTTGTTAATATAAAGAGCTAATGAGTGCAGAGGTTAAGCCTATGTTTAGCCATGATTTTTTCAAAACTCATTTTTACCTATATATTTTTCTATAAAATAATTTTACACGTAGACCTATTTTTTTTTTTTAATAACCTTTTTACCCCCACATTTTTCAACAAAACATTGTTCTAAAATGTGTTTTGATTCAAAAAATGAGGTTCAAACAGAGGCTAAAGGCTTTTACAAGCAAGTTATAATAAAAATAGGGAGCTGCAATTTACATTCACGGAATTTATATATCTATATCTATTCCTATTGAAATTCTATTTTTTTTAAATACTATTTTAATCCACATCATATTTCAATAGTGTCCTTATTATATTCATTCGTTTAAACACTATAAATCTACACAATTTTTATATATCTACTAGTTTTCCATCGGTACAATGCACGGGCTATGTCATTTTTTAGGTAATATTAACAGGTCAAAATATTTATTTATTTTTCTCAATAAATCTACAAATTTGATTAATTGTTGCGTAAAAGAACGGAGAAAAGAAGTATATATTATAGATGTTGCATAAAGGAATGGAGAAAAGTAGGAAAAATAGTATAACAATTTATAACCCATATAAATTATAAAGTGATAATAATTTTATTAGGAATTTTTATTTCCAAAAAGAAAAATAATTAACTTTATACACATAATTTTAAAGAAAATGATGTAAATTATATTGAGAAAATTATCGTGACAAAATAATAAACATTGATAAAATAATTAATTTTTTTAAGAAAAAAGACGAGTTATACATATTTTTTAACACACTCGTTTGATGTACGTTTAACTATTTTCGATATTCATTTAAATCATTCGATGTGTATATGACACAGTTCTCGATATGAGTTTCAAGATAATATCGAAGATTTATGCATTTGACTATCTTACAATCATCGATGAATTTATAAAGTTAGCTTGGTATCTAATTTCTTAATTTTTAAAATGATATCTCTTTTGACATTAAAAAAATTTAAAAGTTTATTACGAAATTTTCTAAATGACATTAAAAATTATTGTTGCGAAAAAATAATAAATATTAATAAAATAATTAAACTTTCTTAATAAAAAAGATGAGTTATACACATTTTTTAACACACACATTTGATGTACATTTAATTATTTTCGACATTCATTTAGATCATTCAATGTGTTTGTGATATAATTTTTGAAATGAGTTTCGAGAGAATATAGAAAATTTATAGTAGATACTTATAAAAAAAACTAAATAAATCACCAAGTGAAAAAAAAATGATATATATATATTCACTAAACAAAGAGCAACTCCGTGCATCACGGAGCAAATAAAAATTAAATTTCTTTATTTTTTTATTTTAGCATTGGGTGATGCATAATATTATTTTTTTTTTAAAAATGATGTAAATTATATTGAGAAAATTGTCGCGAAAAAATAATAAACAATAATAATAATTATTATTTTTTTAAAGAAAAAAGACGAGTTATAAGTATTTTTATCACACATGTTTGATGTACGTTTAACTATTTTCGATATTCATTTACATCATTTAATGTGTCTATGACATAGCTCTCGAAATGAGTTTCGAGAGAATATAGAAAATTTATGGAATCGACTATCGTACAATTGTCGATGAATTTATAAAGTTAACTTGTTATCGAAATTCTTAATTTTTTAAATGATGTCTCTTTTGTCATTAAAAAAAATTAAAAATTTATTAGGAAATTTTCTAAATAACGTAAAAAATTATTGTCACGAAAAAATAATAAACATTAATAACATAATTGATTTCTTTTTAAAGAAAAAGACGAATTATACACATTTTTAATACACACGTTTGATATACATTTAACTATTTTCGATATTCATTTAGATCATTCGATATGTTTATGATTAGTTTTTGACATGAGTTTCAAAAGAATACAGAAGATTTATGGTAGATATTTATAAAAAAAACTAAATATATCACTCAGTAAAAAAGAAAAAAAGAGCAACTCCGTGCATCACGGAGAATTTGCTCCGTGATGCATGGAGCAATTTTGCTCCTGGCACCCAGGAGCCCTCCCAGGTGTTAAGAGATTTTTTTTTAATATTTTTAAAAATTATCACTGGGTGATACATAATATATTTTTTTTAAGAAAATGATGTAAATTATATTGAGAAAATTATCGCGAAAAAATAATAAATATTAATAAAATACACACTTTCTAGGACGCAAGCATTATTCTTTTATATATTTATCCCATCATAATTTCTTCATATTTTTCAATCATTGCCATCGATATGCACCATCCAAATTTTTTACTTGTTTTGATAATCTTAGCAGATTAGTCGTCATTGTTGTTTTCGCCTTAGTGTAGAAATTACTATAAATATGCAAATAATGGCACTATAATGCAGATACTTTATGGTAGAATACACGAATATCTATACTTAATTGTACATTTCACCAAATTTAATCAGGAAAGAGTTATATGTTGGCCACGTAGTTAACAATGCTCGTGCTACACTGATATTGTCAGATGTTTTACCTATATGGTTTAAGTCCCCGTATCTTCAATCCTTTATTTCCAAACTAATTTTATAGTTGTATATTGCATGTTTGGGATTGCTTAAGAATTATAAGCACTCCTTAACATGTAGTAAAGATGTTTGTTGGTACTTGTATTGCAACATAATCATGGATACAACTGATAGAAGCTAACTTTTACCAACACGATTTATTTGTAGGCATCCAAAAATACCCTATTTATTACTTTAGTTGACAAACTAATATCGAAAATTGGATTTGCAGGAGTTATTGCTGTTGATACCTTTCCATCTTTAACTGGGGAACTTATTAGAGATCTAACAAGAAATAATCTATATTCTTATCGAGCCTAACTTGTTGCTAAAATTTTATATACATGGAAATGGCTTGGCGGTAGTGCTTTGCGCTCTTTTCTGCCTTCTTTCAATGAAATGTGGAAAGTACTTTTGTTGTGCACATGACTCATATAGAGAGGAACATATGCTTATTGGATAAAATTGGCCAATGTACAAGGGTATTTTCCTATACGGACACTAAAATTATGTACAGGCTTGGGCTAGGATTATTATATATACTCATGATGTAACCCTATTATTCATATTGAATAAAATATATCCGTTTTGCTTCTCATGGACATAAGCACATCGCCTAACCACGTAGATATTTGTGTTGATTTCTTTCTTCCACCTCTTTATTATTGTGCATAAAATTCAACAGCTGCTATCAAAGCTCCAAGTCTAGATGGCGAGTTCTTCGATTGCAAAATTTGATGTGATGAAGTTCGAAAAACTGGAAATTTTGGATTATGGCAAAGAAGGGTGAAAAATTTGTTGACGCAGCATGGGATGATGAAAACACTATATGGGAAGAAGACATATGGTACATCAAATGCCAATTGAGAAGAGCTTGAGGGTGAGTAGTGGGTACAATCCCTCTGTTTGGTATATGAGATCATGTATCGAGTCATGGGCATTAAGTCTCCGAGGTTTGGCTAAAATTGGATAGTCGTTATATATCGAAATCTCTCATGAAAAAAGTTGCATCTGAAGCAGCGGCTATACAGGCTCAAGATGTTGGAGGGTGCATATCTGATTCAACACACCAATTTGTTTAATCAAATTATTAGAGATTTGCTGCGACTTGAAAAGACAATGATATTGTTGTGCTCTTTTTCTCCTTTATATGACCACCTGGTGACCACGTCAACATGTGGTAAAGAGACTCTTGAATTGGAGGAAGTTACATCAACCATGTTGGCCTATAACCAGCGAAAACTGCGTACTAGCGAAAGTTCATAGGGTAAAGGGTTGATCATGAAAGGCTACTAGGATCGTGGGAGAAAGAAAGACGGGGATGGTTCTTACAAAGGGAATACAATATCAAAATTTAGGAATTAGAATAAGAAAAATGTCGAGTGCTACAAGTGCAATCATATGAGTCAATTTAAGAAGGACTGTCCAAATGACAAGTAGGGTAATGAAAGGAAAGATGACGGACCATCAAATTCAGCTAATGTTGTAGAAGGAGATTCGGATTGTACAAATGGAGACATGCTATTTTTCTCTGCAGGTAATTCTGATAAATTACATGACTCTTGGGTACTTGATTTAACATGTTAATATCACACGTGTCCCCATTGAGATTGGTTTGATTCACATCGTTTGAGTAATTTTGAATATGTTATGATGGGTAATGATGCATCATGCAAAATCATTGGAATAGAGTCTATAAAATTTAAAAATGTTCACTCGTGTGGCAATGACTGTGGAAGCATGCACCAGAGTTGAGACAGACTTTAATTTTTTAGGCACTTTAGACACCTATGTCTATTCTTATAAGTCGGAGTATTGGGCATTGATGGTGAGCAAATGGGCTATGATTGTGATTCTACAAACTACTGGAGAATATAGTTGTAGGTAGAGTTGCTACAGTAGAATCTAAGTTAGATGACACTCTCGTATAACATATGGGATCGAGGCCATATAGGAAAATGTGGTATAATTGAGTTTCACAAGAGAAATTTGTTGACGGGAGTAAAATCATGCAAGTTGGATTTCTACGAGTTTTATGTACTCAAAAAATAGTGTAGAGTACAATTCAAGATGGGAAAGCACAAGTGATATGATCCAGATTACGCGCCAAACTACCGAGAATTCGATTATTGTTGGAAGAAAGCCAAGTGCAAAGTTTAAGTTTAATTCTAGCCAACAAGCCATGCAAATTAAGTGTCCGAGCCAAGTTCAAGATTTCGAACAAGTTGATAAAGATGGTCATTTATATGTTTGAATAATTGAGTCCAACATCTTAAGATAACAAGTTCTATGATTGGCGGGAAGAGACTAAGTACAAAGTCAAGTTTGATCAAAGTCAATAAAATCATGCAATTAAGTGTCGTGGTTACGGTGTCCAAAATAATGAAGTTCACATGTCAAGGAGTAACTTTCATGTTGGGGTTGAGAGTCGAAGAGAATTGGATTCGAAGTTTTGGACGATATATGGAAAATGAGCAGTGTGGATTAAAACGAGCATAACTTTTAGCTTGGGTGTCGAATTTTTGTCCACGAGTACAATCCGGAATTGTTACGAAATTTTGCACATGAAAAAGTTGGTGTTTGAAATTTAACACTATGCGACCGTATAGTATAAAAGACATGCAATCGCATAGACCATTCTCGAGACCAAATTGAAGGATTCCGAATGAACTATGTGACTGCATTGGATTATACTATGTGACCGCATAGTGTAATTTAGGGCAAAAATTTTTCTTTTCCACAATTTTTGATATTTTGCTAGATTTTATTTTTATTCCATATCTTTGTAATTTTGGACGAATAATGTACGATTTTATTAGATTTTTTAGGGTTTTACAACTAGTATAAATATAGGAATTCTCTTTCTTTGTATGGATACATTAGAAGACTTTTTGATATGAATTAATTGAGATTTTCTCTTGCGAAACTTTGCTTCAATTTTGTTTCTTGATGGAACAATAATACCTAACTTATCAAGAATTTATTTCTTGTGGCGTTCAAAACATCAGGTTAAATCTTTCAAGTGTGTAATTAAGGGGTCTTTCAAGCAAAGTTTTTGCTGGGTTTTTTGGTTCATATTTTCTTGGCTCAAGTCCAAAATTCCGAAAGATATTTGTAGGCCTTGTGATCATGAGGTTGTCCATTTAATATATATTCGGTTGTTTGGTTCATTGTTGGCGGGTTAATTCCTAAACTTTGATCGCATTTGGACATTCTTGGGATTCGGTGTTAATATCCTGTGGGTTCGATGGCGACCGTGCTAATCGGGTTCGTATCATTTGGTATCAGAGCTAAAGCACCAAGATCGAGGTTATATCCTTTTTTTATTGAGTCTTTATATTTTTCTACATTTTTTCTTTTTCTATTCTTCATATTCTTGTAATTTTTTAATTTATTGAGTCTTTGATCTATTGTCAAGTTTTCTATTTAGAGTAAAAACAAGTTGAAAAAATAAAAAGAGTTAGAAAAAGAATAAAAAATAAAGAAGTAAAAAAAAAGTGTAATATTCAAAATAAAAAAAAATGTCTGGAAAGATGACGAGGCGATTTGAGAAATTGCTTGGGGGGGTGTGGAAGATAAAATAAATAGGATGGATAGATTGGATTCAAAATTGAATAAATTTCATGGGGATCAATGTTTTGATGAGTCTAATGTGTGGAGACGAAATAGATGAAAGCCTAGGAATGAAATTTATGATGCATATGAAGATTATAGTGACGGTGATGAAGATGCATGGATTGAGGCTGCAATATGGAGATTGAGGGATAGATGCAATAGGTATGAAAGAAGGTATACAAACTATTTTGGATATGGTATTAATAGGAGTATAAAAATGACAATTCCACAATTTAAAGGTAGGAATGATCCTGAGGTGTATGTGGCATGGGAAGAAAAGATTGAATTAATGTTTGAGCGCTATGACTATTCCAGGGAGATAGAGTTGAAGTCGGTTGTAAGCTCATTCGTAGATTATGCAATAACTTAGTGGGATGAGTTTATGATATCTAGATGAAGGAATGATGAGAGGCGTATTGAGACTTGGGATGAGTTGATGCATATTATGAGGAGACGATATGTGCCAAATTATTATAGGAGGGATCTGATAAGAAGTGGAATTTAGGGAGAAGCCTAGGAGATTTTATGGGGATGAGTATCCAATGGGAAAGAAAACACCTTTTGTGTAGTGTAAGGGTAGTATATCAAGCAAGAGTGTTGGGTTGGATTATAAGCGAGAATTAGTAGAGATTCCTGACATACTTAATTCTCAAATTGATCATCTGAAGGTGCAATAGAGTAAAAGTAAAAATAGTGTGGTGGTTGATTGTGAGAAAAAGGGAGAAGACCCACCATAGAGTGAAAAGAAAGTCGAGAGTGAAAAGGGTGAAGTGGTTAAAATGGAAGTGGAGTTACGAGATGAAAGTGAAGAAGAGTCTTTGGGGGTAAAGGAGGAGTTGGTAGCGAACTTGAATGAAAAGGAGAGTGGAGCTGAGGAGGCATTGGCGATAACTAACAATTTCGTCCATATTTTGGCTATTTCTGTTTTGCAGGTTAACAAAGACTCGATTCTCGAAAATAAAACTATTGAAGTACCACCCGACCCGACCCGACCTAAGAATTGAACATTAGTTTGTAAATCAATTGGTGGAAGAAACTAATCAACAACCGCATCTTGACCTAGAGATATCTTATTTGCCGAAAACTGAATTTGTTATTCCCGAGGAGACGAAGGAATTTCAAATGCATTGGACGGAATTTATGTGCAAGGATTTCATATGCCATGAGTTGAAGGACAAAGCTAAATTGAAGAAAAATATGCATTCTTTGGAGGTGATATTGTTGCAATTGCCTAGGCCGAATAAAGCAAGGAAAGTGCACGGGGTTTCATCAAGTAAATTTATTCTTGGAGTATTTCAACCTTAAAAAAGGAAACTGTTGAAACATACACACTTTGATCTACGTGATGATGATTGGGTTTACATACGGATGAGGCGAATTCAAGTTCAAAAGAGGTCCAAATTGCATCCTAGGGGTGATAGGCCATTTCATGTTCTTGCATTGATTGGAAACAAGGGTTAAAATTTGAATCAGGATTCACGGACGAATCCTTTCGAAGAGAGAGGGAATAATATGATCCGTGTTGCGCACCAAACTACCGAGTGCAAAGTCTAAGTTTAATTCTAACCAACAAGCCATGCAAATTAAGTGTTCGAGCCAAGTTCGAGACTTCGAAGGAGTTGATAAAAATGGTCATTTATATGTTTGAACAATCGAGTCCAGCATCTTGAAGATAACAAGTTCCATGATTGGTGGGAAGAGACTAAGTGCAAAGTCCAGTTTTATCAAGCCTATACAATCATGCAATTAAGTGTCGAGTTACGGGGTCCAAAATAATGAAGTTCAAATGTCAAGGAGTAACTTTCATGTTGGGGTTGAGAGCCGAAGAGAATTGGATTCAAAGTTTTGGACGATATATGGAAAATAAGCAGTGTGGATTAAAACGGGCATAACTTTCAACTCGGGTATGGGATTTTCGTCCATGGGTACAATCCAAAATCGTCATGAAATTCTACACATGAAAAAGTTGGTGTTGGAATTTAATACTATGCGACCGTATAGTATAAAAGGCATGCGATCGCATAGATCATTCTCGAGATCAAATTGAAGAATTTCAAATGAATTATGTGACCGCATAATATAATTTCCGGCAAAAATTTTCCTTTTTCGCGATTTTCCATATTTTGCTAGATTTTATTTTTATTCCATATCTTTGTAATCTTGGACGAATAATGCACAGTTTTACTAGATTTTTTTAGAGTTTTACAAATAGTATAAATATAGGAATTCTCTTTCATTGTATGGATACATTAGAAGACTTTTTCATATGAATTAGAGGGTGTTTGGTAATAATAATACGGAACTTATCAAGAATTTATTTCTTACGGTGTTCAAAACATTGGGGTTGAATTTTTGAAGTGTGTTGATGCGAACCTGGTTAGCAAGGTTGCTAACGAACCCACAAGAATTGACAATGAATTCCAAAAAGGCCCAAATAATGATCAAGATTTAGAAATTGACCCGCAAAAGTGAACTAAGCAACCGAACGTATATGAAACAAACAACCTCTTAATCACGCAATCTTGTAATCTCTTCCTGATTTGTGGATTTGACCCAAAGAATTAATGAATCAAACAATCCAACGATAACGGCAATGTGAAGGACCTTTTGATTACACAACCCAAAGAATCTAACCCGATGATTTGTTTGAATGACACAAAATATTAAATCTTGATAAATTTGGTATTTTGAAGCAAAAGCTTCGAGAGGAAAATCTTCATTCAATTCATGATAAAAGTCTTGGTAATCTTACAATGAAAATAAAAATCCTATTTATATGGAAAATATAGAAACCTAATTAAATTGAAAAACTAACACTAAACATGGTAAAACGTGACTAAAGGAATCCTAATAATATAAAATTACCAAATTAAGAGTTTTAATTAAGTAAAACTTGTACGCAAAAATCTAGAAAATTCTGGTCAGTTGATAGCCTAGCCTCCCAAACCCAACATGTAGCTGAGCCTTGGCTTGTGATCTTCATCATACAACTTGACCCTAAGCTTGTGACCTCCATCCCCTTTGATTCCTTGGCGCTAACACGCATTCGGCCGGTTTTAACGACTTTATTTAAACTCAATTTGGTTTTTAACTTTTCCCCAACAATCCTCAAATATTTGGTAATTTGTGGTGCACCCTAGATCGCATCATGTGTAATCAAGAGTCTTTCAAGCAATGTTCTTGTCGAATTATTTAGGTCATATTTTCTTGGTTCAAATCCAAAATTTCGGAAGATATTCGTAAGCCTTGTGATCAAGATGTCGTTCATTTATTACACGTTCAGTTGCTTGGTTCATTGTTCACGGGTTAATTCCTAAACCTTGATCATATTCGAGCGTTCTTGGGATCCGGGGTTAATATCTTGTGGGTTCAATAGTGACCGTACTAACCAAGTTCGCATCAACAAGACATATGACATTCTTGATTATGTGTATTCTGATGTTTTAGGATCAATGAAGGAGTTGTCCAAAGGCGAATACGTAGATGCAGATTATATAGGCGACTTAGATGACAGAAGGTCCCATATAGGTTATGTTTTCACGCTACCTGATGGCCCTATGTGTTGGAGATCAATAGTGCAGTCACTTGTGGTATTATCTACAACTGAAGCAGAGTACATGACAATAATTGAGATAGCCAAGGAATTATTGTAGTTGGGAGGGCTTGCTAGGGAACTTGGGATCTAGCAAGATGAAATGAAATCGTAATGTAATAGTCAAAGCGCAATCTTCTTAGCAAAAAATCAAATTTATCATGCAATAACTAAGCTCATTGATGTGAGATTTAATAAGATAATGGAGTTGGTTAGTTCATGAGAACCGTTGTTAGAGAAAGTGTCTCAACCTATTGGTCCCAGATGGTGTATTTTCCCCAATTATGATTTTCTAGTACTTTCTCTTAAGGGGTGATTATTTTGTGTGTGGCTCATATAGAATGGAGCACAGTCTTACTGAATCAATTGGTCGATGTTGAAGCTGAGGGGAGCATAGCACACCGAATGAAATAGAATATGGGCCCTAAGCACAGTCTTACTGAATCAATTGGTCGATGTTGAAGCTGAGGGGAGCATAGCACACCGAATGAAATAGAATATGGGCCCTAAAATCATATATGGGCTTGGGCTTGTATTTGTATAAATACTGATGATATAATCCTATTAATCATACTGAATAAAAAAAATCTCCATTTCACTCGTGGTGGACGTAGGCACATCATCGAACCATGTAAATGCTTATATTGATTTCTCTCTTCCACATCTTTATTATTTTGCATAAAATCTAACAACTCTCTTGAAAACTAATAGAAAATTTCATTTCCTTTAGTGGATGAATTTAGAGTGATATATTCTTACTTAATTTTATGAATGTTTATTTAAATAAATTTACATAAGACAAAAAATACTGCTTGGTTTTATCCATTGGCTCGTGGACCTCATGGATTGAGCCAAGCAACCCATGAACCCGCTCGTTCGATTTTTTTTTTTTTTGAATTTAAAAAAATTGAAATTATCTTAATTTTTCTAAGGTAGAGATCGACTAATTTAAACATAGGTGAAATTAAAATTACGCACGTAAACAATATTTACAAATCTTAAAAATATAAATTATTTTAAAACTGTTTCAGTAAATTGTAAATACAGATTTCAACTTTCTATAAAAATTGAAATTCCTACTTAAAATAGCTTTAAAAAAGCTAAAGCTATATTTTATCATTGTGACGTTGACGAATAGTCAAACCTCGGATTTAAATACTGCTGAACCTGTCAATTTTGAAGTAAACAATGGGGAAAGTTATTAAGCCCAGAACATAGAATGGGCTGGGTATGTCATCAAGTTCTTGGTCTTAAATGTTTCTTTATATTGGGTTTGCCCTAACACAACGAGTTAAATAACACTTGTGTAATTCTTGTAGCATACCGTAATATAGCCCCCGTAATATTTTATTTTTTTCTCTCTTATTTTCAATCACACAATCTTCCATAAAATAATATTACACGAAAATCGAAAACTTTTCTTTCTTTTTCAATGCCTCATTTTTCAAAAAAATACTATTTCATCCATTTTCATTTTTAAAAAATGGGGGCCAAACGTGGGCATATTATAAATGATGGTGTGGTGGTTTGTAATTTTAAAAATTATTTTTTTCTTCTTTTAGGTGCTTGAGTAAGATGTTATCTAGTTTGTACTCTTCTTGCATATCTTCGAATTTAAATGAATAATAGAGATTACTATAATTGATTTTCACCCAAAATGTCATGTCATGTCAATTAGTTACGAGTATCCCACTTTTTAATTTTAAATTTGTGACTATTTCTATTGATAATTAAGTTTGGTGTAAATTACCAACTTCCATCTAAAAATACCTTCCCCTCTAAACAAATAAAAATAAGATAATTCAAGTAATGTGCTTTGAGTATGTTAATGTATGTTTCACTGTCAAAAATCAAGTTGTGTATCGAACAGAATTACCAGAAATGCAATTATTACACACAGTAGAGGTAGATTGGCTGTTGCCTCCCTTAAAAGCTCCTCTTTTACACTAACCCAACAAAACCATGTGGTCATGAAGACAACCACGCGCCACGTCTTAAAATCATTTTATTATATTTAAAAAAAAATGCTTCGACTATATAAATACTTGATATTTTACCCTTTTAATGTGTTTCAGGGCATCGACCACTCACTCGCTTTTGGCAGCCATTATTTTCGAACTTTTTTTGACCATACATTCACATATTAAATATTCTACACGAAAATTCAAATTTTTTCATACTTTTTAATCGCACATTCTATAAAAGTTAACTATGCAAAACATCATTTCCCGAAATAATGATTGTCGAACAGGGGCCTAGAGGAGGCAAAGTGCTTGTTAGAATTTTTTTTTTTTTTTTTAAAGAATTAATACTGTATTGAGCTTTGATATTCTATTTTAAAACGTCGTTTTTGTTTAAAAATAATCTAAACTCTTATGTAACAAAAATTACTTTCAATATAATATCACCCTTTAACAAATAACAAAGTGTGCCGATATAAAAGCAGTTGAGAGTCAAAGATAATTAATTTGCAGTCGTTTAGTAGATATGTGAATAGCAAGAGGAAAAGAGAACCAACTGGCGTGGCCCCAAACTTCAGAGAAGATACCTGAAAAATAGAAAAAGTATAAAATGTTGCAAAAAAGAGATTTTATTTATTTATTAATTTTTAATTTTTTTATTTTTTAAAGCAATGTCTAATTAGACACTTACTTCTCTCAACGAGTAAATATATTTGTAGTCACCATACTTTAGAGAAATCGCAATTAGATTTGGATTTTAATTTGTCTTAATTGAGTAATTTTATTTTAGATTTCACTACTCTGTCATCTATTGTCCCAAAACAAACTGCTGCTACATGATATCCTAGAAGCAATAATAATAAAGTGAAGATTAAAATAATGTCTTTGAATTAAAAAATTAAAATGCGTGTTTCTTGATTTTAACACTTGTATGACGTGAGGTATCGATACATTTAGATGCCACACAACCAATTTTATGGAAGGTTCGTGTGGATGCCAATTAAACATTTTTTTTTCTCAATTCGAAAGATGACTTGTGATACAATGGTTAAAATTAAATTTAAAATTGACTTTCAATGACCCAATCGAGATAAATTAAAGTTCAATTAGCTAACTAAATTTCCGCTCAAAGGTTTAGTGACCATAGATGAAATTTAGTCTCTCTTAATACACTATAGTTTTTTTCAAAAGTCTAAACAACTTTTATCATCATCATTCTAATTTCAGTTCGACTTAATTAAGGGTTCAAAAGAATAAACTAAGTACTTATTTTAATAAAAAAAATGGATATAATCATTGTACACTATGTATGTTATGCCCGACACCAAAATTTCTTTTTCTTTTGCACTTAAGTAATTAATTAAACTACAAAGGCTAATTAAAGTGCTAAACTCCAAGTTGTTACGGCCCTGCTACATGTACACCGAGTTTTATAGTTCGGTGTACATCCCCCTCACATGGAGCGGAGTCTGCGCATTAAATGAGCGTGAGCCCCTACAGGGGGCATTATTCAAGAACGAATTGCACATTGGCATTGAAGTTCCCAATTTTTAGGTTTTTAACACTAAATTTTAGTTTCCAACAAGTAATGCGCATTAAGTGCCCGTGCCACAAAGTAAGTAAACCTCAGGTGCTCGACTTTAAGAACTCAAAACTATCTTTTTTCTTTATATTACTAGCATTCAGCATAAACTCTCCCTCCCCATCTTTGCTCCTTCGATCATAAAAAGGAAAAAAGCAGATTAAAAGATGAATCGTCTTGCAACATTATCAGAAGAGCCCTTAAACGAAGAAGATTCAGCTGCAAATTGCTCAAAGAAGGCGCTGACATGGCGAAACTGGCTCAAGAATCATTTCCCTCTTCTTTTCAACAAGAAATCTGACCTCAAGATTCTTTTAAGCGTTCTGGGTTGCCCTCTTTTTCCTGTTTCTGTTAATCCAGAACAGCCCTTTACTGAAGTAAGCCTTTTTTTCCCCTCTCCCAACTTATCTTAAAACACATCAATTCAAGAACCAAAGGTTTTTCAGATCGGAATCTGAGGTTTTGCCCTTCTTTCAAATTTTGCATTTTCAAGGATCTGTAGTTATACCAGCATAAGTTCCTTTCCCAGTAGACAACTTGTGCTGTTTTTTTAGGCTTCCTTTTACTTTTCAAAACCATGTTGTTCAGCATTAATTGTGACATTTATGTTTGCTTTTATTTCTTGGTTATGTGAGTTCACTATCTCAATGTAAAACAGTAAAAGCATATAATATGTATGGTTTCCACCATGAACTATTCTTGTACAAAATTACAAATAAACACCATGAACTAACCCTATGAAAAAAAAGAAGACAAAATCCTGAAAATGAGACCTATATTTTAATCTATTCAATCCATGGATGTCAGAGCATACTGTGATTATGTATTGAAGAATTATGTTACTAAACTGGGGTGTTGCGTCTGGACACCGTAGAAGCACGTGTTAGTTTTCACCATACGATCCTTAATTTTAGTAACTACTGCACCTTGAATATAGATTATTTGAATGGCTCTCTTACTCAGGTATCTTCTTCTGCACAATACATAATACAACACTTCACAGCTGCAACTGGCTGCCGGAAGCTAGAGGGAGTCATAAAGAACATGTACGCCACCGGAAAAATTACGATGGTGATGGTTGACGAGACCAGCAAGCCCGGTAGGCCTAATGGCATGTCACAGAAGGGTTGCTTTGTGATGTGGCAAATGGTTCCTAATAAGTGGTTAATTGAACTAGTTGTGGGTGGTCATAAAGTTGCTGGAGGTAGTGATGGCAATGTGGCTTGGAGGCACACTCCTTGGCTAGGTGCTCATGCAGCTAAAGGCGGTGTCCGTCCTCTTCGTCGTGCAATTCAGGCAAGTAATTGATTGCAGTGATTTTCCTTCTGTCATTCTCGTTTCAAGGAAACTACACATCATTTTCATTGCTGGTATGAATGACATTAACTTGTAAACAATGTAATTCTTTCTGGTAAATAGGCAAAGTCTATTCTTGCACATTTCTTTAGCTGTACGATTCCTACAAGACAATATATCGTTCTATTTCTAAATCCTGAACCTCAGAATTAACTCGAATCGGTTGGCACTATGTTTTGCAATTTTGAACAGATTTTCTTGAAATAAATCTTTTTTCATGGCCTTGTAATCACCCAAATTTGTAGGGATTGGATCCGGTGACTATATCAGCTGTGTTCTCTACAGCGCAATACATGGGAGAAAAGCGAATATACGGCCTTGACTGCTTTGTGTTAAAATTATCAGCTGATCATACGGACCTAGTGGACCGCAGTGACAACACAGCAGAGATGATCAAGCACGTCATGTTTGGTTACTTCAGTCAAAGAAGTGGATTGCTGGTGTATTTAGAGGACTCATACTTAACCAGAATTCAGTCACCCGGTTCTCGCCCCATGTACTGGGAAACATCAATGGGTACAAAAGTGGAGGACTATCGGAGTGTAGAGGGCACAATGATCGCTCATTCTGGTCAATCCAACGTTATCATCACACAGTTCGGAGACAATTTGAAAGCAGGGCCAGCAATAGCACGGATGGAGGAGACATACACAATCGACGATTTGGCATTTAATGTCCCTGGCCTTTCTATTGACTCCTTTATTCCTCCAGAAGAAGTGCAAAAAGACTATCCCCAAGAAAATCTGGATTGGAGATCTCCGTTACATGGATAATATTTTATACAATGAATGGTTTTAACTTCTTTTTATTGACCTAGATTAATTTACTCTGTTATGGGTGTGTATGCAAATATTCATATGCACTCAAGTGCTTGATGAAGTGATGATAGTCTTTTTTCCATGGCTATAACATGTGTGCAATATTTCTTCTTTCATTTGAGTGTGTATATTTTCCATTTCCACCCTATTCAAGCTGCAATTACTAGCCTACAATCTGCGACTAGAGACCACTGTCATAACGATGCTTAACCAGATCGAGCTCTTATACTTGGTGATGGGTGGGTTCTTACATTGTTCAAGTTCATGTCACCAAATAACGATATATAACAAATTTACTTTTGAAGAACGAATTATATGTAGTCGAATGGACAGTTGCTTTTCATCCATACGTCATCAAATCCCGGTAGGCAGATTCGGATTCGTCAAAAATTTGAACCTCAAGCATCACAAAATATATAATAGTGAAGGGATGAAAAATTTGCCTTTAAACCCATGTTTTTTACTCCAAAAACAGCAACACAATCAAAATGTCATCGCTGTTTCGTTATAGTCGTTGGGCTTCCCAATTCAAAAAATCTCCACCGATCTTTACTTCCTTTTCCACCGCCACCACCGAGGCACAACCGAATCGCCCTTCGCCGCCTCCAATCCGAGTAGGCCTCACCGACTCCGTAGGCCGAGCAGTTTTTGCGACTCGGAGAATCGGCACGGGTGAACTCATTCACACCGCCAAACCCATTGTTGCTCACCCTTCTCTTCCTTCGCTTCACAAAGTCTGCTATTTCTGCCTCAGAAAGCTCCCAAACCAAAAACCCCACTCTGAAGCTCATAAAAATGTGGCCTTTTGCAGCGAACACTGCAAAGACCAGTCCAAGGTGCATGGAATCTCCTTCTAGTTAATGAACAAATTAATATTTCTTTAGCTTTGTTTTCGTTTATTATGGATATATGTTATGGTCTCCATATGCTTCTTGATATAATATGCTTGTGGGTTGATGTATCATCTAAATTATTTGAATTAAAATATGACTACTAAGTGTTTGAAAATGTGCTCCCGAGAGAATTAGCATCTTTTGATTCTGGTAGTTTCATGTATACTCATTTTCTTTGTGTGGAATGAATACAGTATTTTCTGCTTTCTTGGAGATTTGGACTCACTAGATGAAACACCTTCTATGTAAATGACGCTAAAGGGAAGTTCGCTATGTGTTTGAATTTGAGCTATATAGTCTAGTTTTCTATAATGTATCTTTAATATGCACCTGAAATATGATTATTATTAATTTATATTCAAGAATTTTAAAACAAAATATTAGACAGTGTGAAATTTGGAATAAATTATCTTTTAGGTTTATCAGTTTTGAATTGTGACTTATACCTTAAAGCTTACCATATTTACTTTTTAGTTACAGTAAAGAGATGAAAATTTAGAATATTTTATTGGAGAAAAATAAAGGGGACAACTTATGCTGTTATCTGTATCTTTTCTTCTTATAGCTAGATTCTTGTTTTACATGTAGCAAAATCTTATCTTATTTTACCTTGCATTTCCATCCGGATTAATTCATTCATGCTTTGCTTCTTTATCTAATGGCATCAGAACTTTTATGAGATTGAGAAGAAAGCAGATTGGTCAAGATTCAATGAATACTGTCGGTAGGGAACTGATGGCCTTTTATAGCATTCTTGTTGATAATAGTAATTATTTACCGTATTTTTATGTTTCTTTTAATCAACTAGTTATATGCTGACTTTTACTAATGTTTATTTTGGGCGGTCTACTTATAATTTGTTGTTATGTATGGGTACCTACATTCCACCAATATGTCATCTTGCAACTTGCTAGTCATGTTGGTTAGAGGTAGGTGAGTGAATGTTGGAGTTGATCCTAATGAGTTTTAGGGAGAAATTTTTTATGTGTATTTGAAAATGAGTTCTGATCACTTCAGTCCTGAAAAGAAAATAATCACAACTTCTACTACTGTGCTTTTCCTTCTATTCATGATTTAGGATCGAGTTCTAAATAGTTTTCCATATTAAATAATCAAACATAAATACTTTTTAAGTTGAATTGAGAGATCCCAGCAGAAAGAATGATATAAAGAAAAGAGAAGCAAAGAGAAATGGCCAGATTGCTGAAAAAGAGTTCCATTGAAGGGGAAAACGAGAAATCTTTAGCAATTTACATCTTTTCAATAGGCTGCCCAGGCAATGGATTGTGAAAATGTCATATCCTGCTCCTGCAAGTTCTGAAGTACAATTCTTCTTGAGATTAGAAAAAGCAGATTCTCACATCTCGTCTCAAGTTTCCTTAACATGGGAGAAATCACATTAAATTTTTTTTTCTGTACATGTATTCGCTACTTTGTTGGCAAAACGGACTTCTTGTTATTCACTTGTAATAACGTATTATTTCTTGGTTCCTCTCTTCATTTATCATCCAAGTTTTAAAAACTTTTCCAATTTTTTTTTTTCAGAAATGTATATCAGATCTATACTGAACTTACCTTAGGTACATTACGTCGCAAAGGATTCAATTCTCGCAAATTTCACTATCACAAATTTGATATTTTAGAAGTTGATTTTATTTGCTAATTCATTAGATTATCTCCATCCGTTCATGTTATAACTTACAGATCATCGACTTGTGAGTTTAAGAGCTCTTGAAATTCAACCACCAAGCCCTCGTATTTTATAATGGGAAAATTGCAGCAGAGGCCCCAAATTTTTAATAAATTAGCAGACTTTACCCAAACCTTTAATTTGTTTGAACTGTCACCCCAAATCTTTCGAAACGTTGCGACGGAGGCCCTTTTGGATGGTTTTCATCTAAATGTCTGTTAGTTGACAAAGAAATTTGAGTTTGACCATATTTTTAATATGTTTGAAAGGGTAAAATAGTAACTTTACATTTATTACATTAAAATAACCTAAAAATTAAATTAAAAAAATAAGAAATAAAAAAAAGGTTGTCTTCTTCCTCTCACCCTAACCCCACCTCAAACCCAAATTCATGGGTTTCCTGTATATCAATCTTTGGGTATGTTGAGATCCAGCAATAGATTGATGAACACTCTAGCTACAGAAGGAGCTAATAAGTACGATTTTACAATACAAAAGATAGAGAAGAGGTGAAACTGAAGACTAAAGTCATGACTATGACTATTAAAGGGACATTGATTAATGAAGATCCATTGGCTGTTTTCAAAATTGATGAGATTTTGCTTCCCAAAGAGTTGTTCAAGGCGGCGCCGCTTATCCGGCTCCAAAATTGCCAAAGCCAGCCAAGTCTAAGGCTAAGAGTGGTAGTGAGGAGGATGCAGATGCTCCGGCTCCCGACGACGACGACGACGACTTTGTGCTAGCCGATGAGACGATGAATAGTAATGCTGCTACAGGAATCCATGGAGGGTGGTTTATTAAAGGAATTCTCAGTTTGTTTCTTGGAGTTTTTATGTGCAATATTTGATTGGGGAAAAAATATTTGGGTTTGAGGTGGGGGTGTGGTGAGAGGAAGAAGACGACCTTTTTTTTTTAATTTCTTATTTTTTTAATTTAATTTCTAGGTTATTTTAATGTAATAAATGAAAAGTTACTATTTTACCCTTTCAAAAATATTAAAAATTTGGTCAAAGTCAAATTTCTTAGTCAACTAACAGACATTTGGATGAAAACCGTCCAAAGGGCCTCCGTCGCAACGTTTCGAAAGGTTTGGGGTGACGGTTGCAACAAATTAAAGGTTTGAAGAAAGTCTGCTAATGTATTAAAGGTTTGGGGCCTCTGCTGCAATTTTCCCTTTTATAATTCAGGAGAATTTCTTGAACTCCTAGATGTTTTTTTGCCTGGAATCTGGTCAAATGAATGAAGCCTTTGGGAAAAGATAAATTGCTGAACTCATGAAAGCTTTTATTTCTGAAGATTGCAGGGTCTAAAGTATCCTCTTCTGGTCAAGAGGTTTGCTTGTCAGGTTATGTCTGGAGTTGTTTCTGCTGACAGTCTTGACATACTTCAACCAGCAAATTTAACTTCTGAAATGGTTTCAATGGTAAGCATCTCCATGTCCTCTCTGAAGACCTTATGTTTTGCACTTGGAATTTGTAGATAACCTGGACATGCTCCTGCATAATTATACATCAGGAAAAAAATGTTAGTGCCCTGAAAAAATTCTTCTTATGGATTTCTTTGTTCAAGAGAAAATTGGCCTCTTCGACGCAAAAATACGTTTAACATGCCAGATTCTAAGTCATCTACTGGTATATTTGGAAAAGAAAAAAAAAACAAAAATAGTTAAAGAGAGGTACAAGCAATCATGTTGTAAGTATTCTAAGTGAAAATTTATGATAAATTTATTGGTTTATTTTCCTTCCATTGGTTTTCAGATGGAAAAGGAATTTTGCCTGCTAAGAAGCACTTTTCAGGAAACAGATATTAAAGGGGAGCAGATGGCTTGTATCCTTGCGCTGTAAAAGCTCATCAAGATTAGCTATCATTTAATTCACTTTTTACCCCTGATTTCTTGATGCTTGGACACTTTTTTACAATTTTATGATTTTTTTTTGAACGGAAAATTCATAGCGTTTCAAAGAGCGTATATCCTTGACTTGCTAGTTTTGACCAAGGAATGGTATACTGGTGTTTTGGCTCGGATGCGCATCAATGCCTTCCGTATTGAATTGCCTGGAGGATCCTACGAAGATTTGCTTTCCTCAGCAGCTGCATCAATAGAAGCAGAAATTGCTGTAGGCAGTGCTGTTTATATGCTTCCATCCTTCTACAATCACGATTGTGGTAAGATCTCTCATTTCATGGCAAGCTCAGTACTTACTGTTTATTTTATAGCCGTAGGAACACCTATTCTGGTTGATGGCAAATTAGTCCCAAAAATTGTATTTTCCATAAGAAAGGGTCCCTCGTCAAATTGTCTGTTCCAATCAAGCATTAAATCAGGTGACAAGACAGTTTTTCACGTTCGAGTTATTAAAATAATAATAATAATAATAATATAAAAAAAAAATGTCAAAATAGAGAAAAACGCCCTCCCATCGTCCAGCCCCGTCCCCCTCCGTACTGTCACCTTCAGAATTGATGAGCACAATCAATACCCAAAAATCCTTGGTGTCACAAAATAATTTTGAAGGCATTAATCTTACTTCTTTTCCCCAACAGAAGAAACTTCAATAATTGTCCCATTTACTTTAACAGAATCAGGAGATGTGAAGTTGAATTCCGCCTTACAGTAAAGGTAGGTAATCATCTTCTTTTAATTAGCCTTAAGGGTAGCTCAAACAGCCTAGCTTCATAGAGCCTTGCGCTGAAGGAGAACTGCTCTACTTCACTACCTAGGCAGTGGACACCATTTTGGTATCTAGATAGAAGTGAATACTTGAAATTCAAAGAAAAACAAGGTTATATAAAATAATTTTTTTTTTTTTTGTTCTAAGAAAAGGTTATATAGATAGACGGTACAAGGGCAATTGTTGCATTTGGAGCAGGAAAAAATATCAATATGTTAGGGTTATGCATATGATTTGATTCTTTTATTTCAGATCCAAATGCACATATTTTGTGGATGGAAAATGTGGATGCAAGATTAAAGGCTCTACGCAACATTGAAGCAGGTCTATTTCTGTTCACACTTTTAACATTGCTAAGGTCTAGAGTGAGAGAAAATGCTGAATGCTGTAGTCTTCTTCCAGTCTACAACAGGAAAAAGTGTTCTCCTGATATTGTCATCAATAATTGTTAGTAACTTAAAACGGCTTACAGTGGACTAACAGATTCATTCTACTGTAGTCAATACTTGGGATGCGACAGTCTTGAAATGACCTTAGGATATATATTTAAAAGTCATTAACGTGCATCGTATGTAGGATTAATGTTTAAGTTGTCGTCGTATGTTTTCGCAGGGGAAGAGTTGCGGATATGCTATATTGATGCGAGTATGAATCACAAGGCTCGACAAACAGTGTTATATGAAGGATTTGGTTTTTTGTGCAATTGTCCTAGATGTTTGTCAAATGATTAAACTTATTACTCTAGTTTTTGCTTGAAAAGAAAAGATCAGTGTTTAGTAAGCACTTCAGAAAAAGATAAGAGAAACCGTGCAATCTATTCCTTTCTATCTCCCCCTTTTTTTTTTACACGTATTTACCATCTCGAGTCTTGAATGAAATCTGAAATTTAGATTGTTTTTCCAATTTTATTGCACAAAAAGTCAAAACTGTGATCTGGTGCGTAGCAATGGGTAATTTCAACTTGGGATGTTACAGATTTGGCTGAAAAATGCTAATTTCAACTTGGGATGTTACAGATTTGGCTGAAAAATGAAATCTCATCTTGGAAACCATAGTGTTTGAGCAGTTCCATGTATACCTTGAAAAACAAGAGGATAGATGCAGAATTTCCAATGCAGAACTTAAGTGAATTTCGAATGAATGATAATGGTCAATGGGAATGGAAATGGATGAGTGAAGGAAATGTGGCTGCTACTATTTTGATAACAAGGAGTATATCGTTTATAGAAATGTTTTGGGATTGGAAAAAAAAAAATCATGAAATCGCAAATCGAATCGAAACCGTTGAGTTGAAACCGTTGGTTCGAGTTCACGTGAACCAGTGATTTTTCCCTCAAACCATTTCAAACCGTTGGTTAGGTTTTGATTTCCAAAAATTGCATAAAATCGAATCAAACGATTTTAAATTTTTTAATTAGAACATTAATTTTATTAACTTAAAATTTTTACAGTTTTTACATTTCAAAAAAAAAAATACCAATTTAACAATACAAATTACAATTAGTTTATTGAAATAATCATAGAAAGTAAATTCAGTTCATCAGTATTGGTTTATAGTTTAACAAATTCACAGCATGTGTCTTCACCCGATATCTAAACTAAAATAAGCCCTTGTTTGAGCCACATTATTTTTCTTAGAATGAATTTTTCAATAGTGTATTGATGGGATATGTGTGATTAAAAAAAATAAAGAAAAATTTTGAATTTACGTGTAATATTATTTTATTGAAGAATGTGTAGTTGAAATGATATCAAATCACTGTTTAATAATATATTTTTTTGAAAAAAATGTGGCTCAAACATGCCCTAAATTATTGCAAAATCATATGAAAAAAAAATGTAAATATATTTTTCAACAATCCAAATCATAATTTAACAAACTACGTCGACAAATCACGTCTAAAGTTTCAGAAGCCTCGATATAAACTTTCATTTTCCTAATATTTGACGCTTGTTTGCCACTTCTGAATGAATCGCCTGTCGCTTTTGCTTGTTAGTCTGCTAATTTTATACTTGAAGTGCCTCTTTCTCTCTTTTCTTTTGATAAGTCTCAAATTCTCATTTAAATCATTTTTTCGTTGTTCTTTCTTTTATTTGTTGTGTTTAAACTTAGTATACATTTATGAGTTGTAGTTTGGATAGAAAAATAAATGTTTGTATGCATAGATTATTAATAAATTTGTTTGTGGTTTGGAAAAAACGAAAGACAAAGCGTATTGATTGTGTGAAAATGTTAAAATTTCCTGATTAGTATTACTACCTTCTACTTTCATAAAGTAATTAGAGAATGAAATTCATTAATTCTCAATAAGTCGAAACTCTACCAATCTTTGTATATCCAAACATTATTCTCGAGATAGTTGCTACTCACTTATTTAAATAAAAAATTAATATTTATTTTAATTTCTTATTTAAATATTTCTTTAATTAATTGTCTTAATTATTTATGTATATTATTTATTTAATATTTAATTAATTTTTTTATTATTGATTTAATCACTTAATTAACTAAAAAATTAATATTTAAGATATTTCATTAATTGATTATCTTAATTGGTTATGTATATTATTAGTAATTAATATTAAATTACTTATTTAAATAAAAATATTATACCATAATATACAAGTGGCATAACATCATTGGAGAGTAAAAAAAAAATTCGATGCTTCACTCATAAAATTTCATATGTACATTATGGATATTCTTATGAATTAGTACGTGTAGAATTATCCAATATTTAATTTGATTTCTTGTTTAAATATTTCTTTATTAATTACCTTAATTGGTTATGTATATTTAATTACTTTATTTTAAAAACTTATTCAAATAAAAAAATTATTATTTAATTTACTTTCTTTTTGAAATATTTCATTAATTAATAATCACTTAATTAAATAAACAATTAATATTTAATTTAATTTCTTATTTATATATTTTATTTACAAATTATCTTAATTGGTTGTGTATATTATGTATTTAATATTTCATTACCTTATCTAAATAAATTTTACAATATATACAATTATTTCATAAATAAAAAAATCTATACAATTATTTCATAAGTACAATATTACAATTATTTCGTCTCCTCCACTGGTACTTCTTCCATCCTCACTGACATCCATAACGATTTTAATGAAACATCTATGTACATCCCCACCCCTCCATTGCCACCCTTCCTGTCACCATTTCCGTCACCCTTTCTGTCATTGTCTGAAACCTCCATTGCCTGTTGGCTATATCTCCTCGGATATGACTTTGACTCTCTTCCTTGATCAATGATGTCAGCTTAGTGAGCACTTTAAGCTAACATATTAACATTTCATCGAGTTAATGACTATGCATCGAGATTTCGAAATAACATATAATATAAATCACAAATGAATAATACGTATTTTAGGATCGTCGAGGAGAGCTGATAACTGTCAGCTCTGTCCCTATGCATAGTTGTTGAATGTGTCAATATCATCAACAACCTCCAAATGAAAGACGTTGATTGACGTCTTTTTGTGATGACACCTCAGTATACTTTCCAGTATAAATATCATCCTTAACTTCAACTTGTTAGAGATATCATCGCATTTTTTGAATGCATCTCCTAATTGTGCCAGAGTTACTATCGTAAGCAGGATCGACGTAACATGTCTACTTGCTCCTTATCCAACAAATCTAGGACTAATGCGAAGTTGGCAAAATTACAGTTTGACGTAACTTTGTTGGGAATTTGTCTTATGAAGACGTCCAAATGGTAATCCATCTTGTAAAATTTAAAATGTTAAATCCTTGTGTAAGAGACAATAGATAAAGTATAATATTTGAAAAATAAATTGTTTATTTACTTATTTAAATTGTTTATTGAATATTGAATTGTTAATTATTTATTTAAATTGTTTATTTACTCATTTAAATTATTATTTAAATTATTTATATTTACTGTTCATTTAAATTATTTATTCAATATTTAAATGTGTATTTAAATTATTTATTTTAATTGTTTAGTTGTTTATTTATTATTTATTTTAATTATTTATTTTAAATGTTAATTATTTATTTAATATTTAATTACTTATTTTTATTATTTATATTTATGGTTCATTTAAATTATTTATTTAATACTTAAATGTTAATTATTTATTTCAATATTTTATTTAAATTGTTTATTTAATATTTAATTACTTATTTTTATTATTTATATTTATATTTATTTAATATTTAAATGCTAATTATTTATTTCAATTGTTTGTTTGAATTTTTTATTTAATATTTAATTACTTATTTAAACTATTTTTTATTATTTATATTTATTTGTTATTTATGTAATTAATTATTTTTTTACTTAATTAATACTTATTTTACTTTTTTATTGAATTTATTTCAATTAATTAATTATTATTTATTTAAATAAACAATATACATAAATAATTAACATAGTTCATGAAATATTCAAATAAACAAATAAAGCATAAAATAAATAATTATATATTAAACAAATAATGTACATAAACAATTAAAGTAATTAATTAAATATTTAAATAAACAATTAAATTAAATATTGATTTACTAAATTATTTATTTAATATTTAATTTAATATTTTATTTCAATATTTCATTAATTATTTTAATTGGTTTACATATATTGTTTGTTTAATATTTAATTACTCTGTTTAATTATTTATTTTAATTACTTTATTTTAATTATTTATTTCATATTTATTTACTTCATTTAATTATTTATATTAATTTATTATTTATATTAATTGTTTCTAGAATATTTAGTTGTTTATTAAATTTATTTAAATTGTTTATTTCATTATTTAAATTATTTATATTTTAAATAGAATGAAAAAAACAATTAATTATTTTACTTAAATAAACAATTTACAAAATTCATGAAATATTTATAAACAATTAAATTCAATATTAAAAAAAAAATTTAAAAATGGCTAGGCCCAACGTCTGGGCACTCTGGGCCAATCTAGCTAGCCCAGACAAATATATGGATCCAAACAGTGACATCGTTGTCGCCTGCTTTATCTTAGGCGATTGGAAAATGACAGAGATAATCATTTCGAATGATTTTCATACAAAGATCATACACCATCATTTTTTGCATACATTTTTGAACAAATTTGAGAAGAAGCACGGTTTATTTGAAAAATTAATTGTCCACAATGATTTTAAGAAACTTTCTAGAAATTCTCCAATTTCTTAGCTTTTGATCGATGTCTGGGCATCGGTTTCTCTCCTTTTTCCGACGTTCGGATTCCAATCAAATGAACAACGTATTTTCTCTGTTTTTCTTTTTTAACTTTGAAGGATATAAATGGGACTTCATTGATTTTTAAAGTTTTAAACATTTTTGCATTTTTTTTGTGGAAATTATATAAAACCATAGTTTAACTATTCATAGTTTCCAAATCAGAGTGGAAGTTTAATATTTTACTAATTAGATTTTTTTTCATTTATTAATTATTTTAAAATTATTTAACAACTGTCTTCCTTAAATTCACGTATTTTAAATTTTGGAAACTCTATATTCATTAAAACCTCCCTACACGTCCTTTTCATAAAACTCACGTCCCTCACGTATCCATATTTTACGATTAAATCGTCGTTCATCCCTGTTTGTTCTACGGCGATTCCCTACTCGTTCAATGAGTGAGAAACGTGGGGAGAAAATTGGAATCCACGAGTCAGGAAGAAGAGGTGAAAGGAAGGTGGATGAAGTACAGAAGGATTCATCATCTAAAAGACACAAATCCTGACGTTCAGTCGCAAAATCGCCCACAAAGAAGGTGTTTTTGCAATTTTTCAATTGTTCACTTATTTCGAGCATACTTATGTACATTTTAATCAATGGGTAATATGTATGGATGAAGTATTTTGAATTTGTGATGAATATTGTATTGAATTTATTGTGTGAATTTGTAATCGAAATGACAGATTCTAGAAAGGGTTTTTAATGTTTTCTTCCAAAGTGGTTGTTCATTTGTGAATTATGGAACGCTATTGTGTCGTTTTGTATGTGTGTTGTTGATTTTTAATGTGGAGGAGGGGACTTGTGACCTATATGTTGATATTGTGTCCACCTGGATTTCCCACTGTGACCAAACTGATGAGTTTTGTTGTAATCGATGTTGCAGGCCTGGAGATACATTATACCTGAGAAGAGTTGGATTCCGGGTAAAATTACAATTATCCCCGTGAAAGGTGTGGTGTCAAATTTCAAAAACAATCTCAATGAAGCCCAATGTCGAATCCTTCAGAATACCCGTTTCTCCCACTTCCTGGAATGCGAGGAAATGTTATCCAATCTTAGCTGATACACTATTTTCTGCTGAGATAATTGCAACAACCTAATGATAGTGAGTTGTGGCTCAACATAGCTGGAAGATTTGTAAGGTTCTCAATTTCAGAGTTTTGTTTGGTGACTGGTTTGAGATACGTCGGCGATGCTGACACAAGTAGGATGGAGAAGACTCCATCACGATTGAAAAATTTGTATTTTTCAACGTTGAAGAATGTTACTCATGAAGACATCAAGGACGCATTTCTTAGTGTTACTAACATTCCGGATGATGATGTTTCCATGCAAGGTGCATTATATTTCATAACATCTTATCTACATCCGAGAGACTACAAGAAGGCTGTTGATCACTTCTTGTTTGTATTAGTTGAAGATTGTAGTGCGATTAATGTGTTTCCATGGGGTAAGTCGCTGTTTGAGTAACTAGTAAATTTATTGAGGGAGGGGTTGAGTAAGAGATCAATACATTACAGACTCAGAGGCTTGCTTGTAGCCTTTCAAGTGTGGATTTACGAGACAATTCCCAATCTCGATGGATACGCAGCGAGAAGGATGTCCAAAGCGTACCCCTGTATAATGAACTGGGTGGCCGATGATCACCCTTCGACTGCGAAGCTCGAGGGGCTTGAATGCTTCTCTAATCTGGACGTAAGTGACCACTGATACAACATTACTGGTTTCGAAATATTAAACTTGCACATTTTTTTCATGTTCGAGATCATATTTCTTAGGTCACAAATATATTTCGTCAAGTCACAAATCGCATTTACGAAGTCACAGATTTTATTCATTATGTCACACGTTTTCAATATAGGTCACAGACATTTTCACGACGCCATTTGCCATTGTTATATCACAATCTATAGCAACATATTGAATATGTGTGATGTGCAAAATTATATCTGTTCGTTCATACATAATTTTGGTTGCTGACATTGCAATTTTTGTTGTGTTATGAATGACAATTGGAAATATGTGACCTGGACCCCCCACTAGTTGAAATGGCAATGCCATACATGATGGAGGTGCGGTATGAGAAACCTGTCCCACCCGATTGGTCACGTGGGGAGAAGAGAAAGGATAGTAGCATAGACCGATCAGTTCATCGTGTTGGGACTAGTACAAATCCAAGTGATTCGGGAATGAAACAATCTACTCCCATACTTCTGATAACTGACGGACGATTGAGACACTCTGATGTGCACATTGATAATGATGACTTTGTTGACCCACCACCTAGTTGGAAAGGGATATCAATCCATGAAGATTCTCCAAGTGGAGAGCGTAAGTCAGATGACACTACTGATTCAAAGGATCTACCGTTAAAAGATGTAAGCTCTTCCAATTTCATATATCATATCGCAAGTCCATTTAGTGTTAATGATATTCAGGTCACATAAAAATTCTCTGGTCACAGAAATATATTCAGGTCACAGGTTTCAATTATTAGGTCACATATCAATACACGTTTCACTGCTGATCATAGATGAATGTTATATTTCATCATCATAAGTTACCCGATTATAGGTATTCATGTGATGTAGGTGGTCGACGAATTGAGGAATTATTTCAAAGCACAGATACCTGATCTACGGTCTAAGAATCGGTTGCTAAGCAAACAGCTTCAGGCAATGCAGTCACATGTGTCATCTTTGCAGTTTGATCAGCAAAAGAAACTGAAGCTGCTTGTTTGAATGTAAGGTGAAATCCGTACTGACACGTTGGACATCAAGTCACACATGCAGTGTATGTCTGATTCTGTGACTGCACTGATATCCGGTTCAATGGAAGAAATTATGAACAAATTCAGAGAGAACTCAAGACTACAAACTGTTGGAGGATCTAGACCAACAAGCGAAGTCAGTAACCCAACTATGACTACCTCTTATTTGTTTGTTACCACAAACTGTTTGACATACACTTCTCATCAAATGCATTTTTGTTCTGATTTTCAGGCTGCAAAAGTCGAAAAAAGTGTTGATTCGAAAGGCAAAGCGAAGGTTGACTCTGCGTGTGCGATTGAATTTCCATGTTTTATTGAACCTCCATCTTTTGATCTCAGTCTTGGATTTACACAACCAAGCCAGTTTGTTCCAAAGATATCTAAGAAAGTTGAAGTGCAAGTAGACTCGGTCATATCCAATGTGTTGAAGGAGACGGAATGTATTGAGCAAGAGGTATCAAAAAATCTATGTATTTGTTTATTAATGCATGTCACATATTAAAAAACACATTTTATTATGCAGCACTCACCTGAGGCCGCACCAAGATATGGATTGCCGGTGAAAAGGGCTCGAAAGCCAGCTAAAGCGCTTCAATCCCCTTATGTTGTCAATGAAGTGAAACAAATGAAATCGTCAGGAAACGTAGTGATCTTCAAACACTACAATAAGAACGTAGACGATGCAGATGTTGCTGACTTCCAAAATTGGTTTCAAAGAGGATACAAACCACATAACAAGTACGAAATTGTTGTCCTATTTTCATAATTTTTCAAATAATGATTCGTACTTCTCGTTCGCAAGAAGAAGTTCAATGATAAAAACGATATCCGTCCACCTTTTTCCATCGGTCAATACTTGGTGGAAAACAAGACATGGTGGTATGAACTTGTATCCAGGGAGGTGTCGTTGACTAGTTCGGTAAGTTATTACACAAAAGTAACAGTTCTAAAGGGCATGTCACAATACAGGTCACGTTAGTCACAGATCAATGTATAATAGTCACACAGAGTCCACACAAATGCAGTGTTGTACATGTCATTCAGTGAAAGTCACAGGTTACGCTTGTACTGTCTAATAGCCCACTCATGCAGTAGGTCACAGATGATGTATGGGTCACAGATCACACGAACAGTAGGTCACAATACGTGTTGCACGTAAAAAAACATATCTGCAGGTGTAACTGTATAGCACACATGTATTTATTACGTCATAGATCAGTTATTGAATGGTCAATAACTACAGATTGTATTGATCACACATTCTAACTGAGTTATACATCACAGTAACAGTTCATTGCATCATTTTTCTGGTGTATATATGGTTTCTTAATTGTTTATTGTACTTGCACCTCTGTGGCATATGGACGTGTGCTTCTACTACATACGTCAAGTGGCAAGAAGTGCAAGAGATCTCAAGTTCGTAGCTACCACAACGGACTCATTGTTCCAGGCCAAGCTCAAACACATGTATTCGAGGTTTAAGGATGATGCAAATGTTGTTGTGACAGATGATCGACTAATTGACGACATTACCGGTGCAAGAATTTCATTGTGCACTCCATGGGCTGAAGTCGACCTTGTGTTTATCCCACTTCTGCCTACCAACAAGGCACATTGGATGCTCGGAGTGTTGGACATAAAGGCGCATACATTGCGTGCATTGAATTCGTCCAGGAAGACATACAATGATATCATAGTCCGTATTGGAATTGAACCTTTTGTCAGCATGCTTCCGCATCTCATGAAATGTGTTGGAATATGGAAAAAAGATTTCATGAAGTTGAATGTGGATATTGATTTCTCTCTTTCCCAACAGAAAAATGGGTAGGTCTTTTTACCTCCACTTACAGTTAAACATACTATAACATGCTGGATTTCATAGCTAACAGACTGATATTTGCGTTCCTAGACATGATTGTGGTATATACGTGGTCAAGTATGCGGAGTACATGCTGCATGACGATATAGGGTCCATGTCTATGAAGTTTGATGCAGGGAGAGCACGGTTGGATGTAACTTCATTGTTGTTCAAATATCACGAAATCGGGAAGACTAGAAAGACGATGCAGCCAATTGGTGGGGAAAGCATCGTTTTAGAGTGATAATGCAATGAGCAGTCACAATTTGTAATAGATGAAAACATTGTCTCGTCTTTGGATATTTGTTTGTAATGATAATGTAGTTCTTACTTTTGTCTGTTTATATTAGAAAGTTCATTAGTGTTTGGGGACTTTATTACATTATTTTTCAGAAGTTTCACTGTATATCATATTTTGCAAGATTGATGATGTATCGAGGACAAAGTCTCAAAATTTAATGCACAAAATTTTTGCCATTGTGTCATGTTATTAGCACAGGTGGTAGACATGTTTATCGATTGACCGACATTGGAATTGACCCACTCTAGTTTTTAGGAGTATTTGTAGGTCACACTGGTTATTGTAAATTGGTCACAGGTCAATTCTCATTGTCACAGGTCACTGTATCTTGGTCAAAGGTCATTGTATATTGGTCACAGGTCAATCCAATCTGGTCACAGGTCATTGTAGATTGGTCACAGATCATTTCATATTTTTGTCACAACTAATAGCAATTGAACCACTCCCATTTTTCTGAGTCATTGCAATTGGTCACTGGTCATCTTTTATTGGTCACAATTTAGAGCATATTTGTCACAGGTCATTGTATATTGATCACATGTCCCTTAATCCTGGTCATATGTCTTGAGAAATGGTCACATATCACTGCATACTGGTCACATTTTATTGACGTGTGATCACAGATCATTTCATATATTCATAGTTCATTGTATAGGGTTCACAGGTTACTGTATTCTGGTCACAGATCATTATATAATGGTCACAAGTCACTGCATTCTGGTCACATGTCATTAATAATGATCACAATTACTGCATACTAGTCACAAGTTATTGAAGAATGATTACAGATCATTTCATATTGGTCACAGCTAATTCCATATTGATCATAGTTCACTGCATGACGATTGTATAACCATTTTTCCTATAGATTTTCATGTGTGAAACATTCGTTGAGTTTCTCATACGTACTAGTGGTCACACATTCCTGCTGTACATCCAAAGTGCATTGCAATCAATCATAGATATTGTTATAGGTCACTGCACACTTTTATGATTCATGATCTCATTTATTCATCAGCAAAAAATCTTTGCATTGTTTTGGTAATAATATAGTCAATATGTGTCATCCATTGTTGTGCATCCTGCATTACAAAAAATCAATGAATGAAAAAACGAGGGAATTATAAAAAATATATTAATGTGTATTTCCAGTCTTCGTCCTCTTCCCCTCTTTATTCTTGTAGCTTTGACTTAACGGAACTAGGTTGTTACATGTTCTACGATTGTAACCACTTTCACCGCACCGACCGCATTTGACGGTTATATTTTCCTCATACGCTGGTCTGAATCTCTTCTCAGTAGGCCTTCCACAACTTTACTTTTGATTAGGTACAATTACAACTATGTCATGGACATCATTTGGCACTATCCAGCTAGATTTCCTATAGGAAAAATGGTTTCTTGATATGTATTTCTGAAAGCTTCACTTGTGTAGTAGTAGAAACAGTATTCATATGGATCCATCTTCATACTCGCAAACATAGCCAAAGCATGTGGACAAGGTAATTGATCAACTTGAAGCATCCTACATGTGCATGTCCGATTTTCTATATCAACAACGAAAGAGGAACTTTCACCGCTAACTGAGAACATTGCCTGATTAATAGGGGAAACCTGTAGGTATAGATTCAAGTTATAGATATATTAAGTCACGTAATGAAAAGTAGGACACGGATGAAATTGCATGTCACATAGTTATATATAATATTGCACAAATATTACTGAAACACAACGGTACAGATCACAGCAGAAGTCACAGTACATGTTACATATCAATTTAGGTAAGTCACAAATTATAGATTAGGTCACAGTATTTAAGTTTACCCTCAAGTTTCTCATATCTGAGCTCATTTCCCTAATCTTCTTCTCATACTTACTTGACAATGTTGTAAAAGTGCCTTGGGTGTCCTCCTTGTGTCTGCAGAACCAAGATTGTAGAATTTGTCTTAATAACTCCAACAAAGCTATAGTAGGGTAGTTCTTGGCAGACTTTGTGACCGCATTAACTGACTCCACGATATTCGATGTCATTGTGGAATACCGATTTGAAGGCATGTGGAAACGTGACCATCTCTCAGGTCCAACTTCGTCCTATAAACAAAACCATGGAAATGTGTATCATATGGTGTATAGTATCATGTCAAACGTATTTATGTGAATATCATCATAGGACAATGTATAGTATAGTACTAGGTAACCCCTTATCTTCTCATTAATCGAGCCGAGTTGTTGTATGTAATATTCACATTTCAACAGTGTGTAGGCACGAACAGCCGCATTGAATGCCTGTGTTATGTTTTGTCCTGATCTCCCGTACCGTGATTTTAGATTTTGTAGTAGATGATACGAACATATCAAGTGACAAGTTCCCGGATACACGTTTTTAATCGCCTTTTTGATGCTGTTGTGACGATCCGACACAAAGCATAAACCGTCTCTTTCCCCATATGCTTTCCTCAGCTATCTAAAAAATCATGTCCAGGAGCTGTCATTCTCGTTATCCCCAATCCCGAAAGTAAGTACATAAATGCTGTTATTTGCATTTTGTGTACATGTCGTGAATAAGGTGCCATCATAGTATCCATTTAGATATGTGTCATCAACTACAACAACTGGCTTACAATGTTTCCATCCCTGTATAGATGCACCTAATGCTGTGAAGCAATATTTAAATCTATTGTGACCATCAATTTCTAGACTTGTGACTAATCCAGGATTTGTTTGATGTAGCACGGAAAAAGGCTGGTGTTTTATTGAATGAATAAGTTGGATCACCCCTTAGCACTTTCAAAGTTTCCTCTCAAGATCGCCAAATTTTGACATAATTCAAAGATACTCCCTATGTATGCAGCATGTCGTTGCGTATATCATTCGATGTGTATATGGTGCGCGATGATGTGTACTTGTACTTAATGCAGGTTAACACAACTGTCTTTGTTACTTGCCTATGAGTACTGAGTACGATGTTTGAAGCACATGTGTGACTTTTTGCAATGTGTCTGATTTTAAACATATCTGTTCTGGCTAATTTTGATGCTATATATATCCAATTACACTCATCACGTGAACATTTCACGAGATATTCTTTCTTATCTGACCGAACAACCACGTACTCAAACATGTTTTGGATTGCATAAAACGACAAGCTCAATTTCATTATTTCTTTGTTACGAAAAACTATTTATTCCTACCTCCCTAGCATCTGCTACCGCCACAATTGGGACCTCATGCTCAAACTTGTCACTAGATGGATCCACTATTGCTCTACATATATTTGACGACATATTTATTAATGAAAACCCATGTTCGTTCGATTGAACATCAACTGATAGCGCAATAGGCTGTTTTTTGATATCTGTAGTTGTGACCTCAATGTGAATTGGATATTTGGCAGGATCATGATTCATATCTTTCAAAACCATGTAAGACAAGACATTATCGTCACTTTTGATTGTTATTGGAGGCATATTACTATTCAAGACATACTTCATTGTCACAGCAACTTTTGCAGGGTTGAAGCTAAACTATTTCATAATTGTGTTGACAAGCCTCAAATACCCGCAACTACGATCAATTAACACCAGTGACATTTGTGATTCATTCAACAAACATACGTGAATTAACCCCATTTCTACAAAATGAGCAAAAACATGATTAGTCAAACATCCAATTATAGTTACACCTAATTACATATGAGTCAAAATTATGTTAAATGATCAAAAGTCACAACAAACATATGTCGAATCTCAAGTATCATTGTCACATATTGAATACATACAAGTCACATATTTTTATTTTCCAGATTTTTTTACGAGAGGTCACAGGTCATTGCATATTTATTACAGGTCATTGCGTATTGGTCACATGCCGTTGAAGAGTGACCACAAGTCTTTGTATATTGGTCACAGTTAATTGCATGTCGGTCACAATTCTGTTAAATGATCACAGGTCACAACAAACGCATGTCGTATCTTGAATATCATGATCACATATTGAATACACGCAGGTCACATGTGCGTATTAAATCACAATTACATGCAATAATTAGTCACGGTAATTAAGTGTAGATTTGCCGCATATGATTAAATTCAAACAAGAGCATTAATATCACATGACACAGATGCAGTATATCACACGTTACACATTCCGAGACACAAACACTCATGCGTACTGTCTGCATGAGGTCACATCTTATGAATAGCTGATCACATGTTTTTCATAACGGTCACAACAGTTTCGAACAGCAATGTGTGATATTCACGATCACAGTTCCGTCAAAAATCACATTTTCATCAATCGAAACTTATTTAGCATGAATAAATGACAAATTATAATAAATAAATCATAATTACATACCTGATGAATGTAATTACACACTTGTTGAATGTAATTAGTGACTGTTCGAGGGACCGTGTTTTAATCCGAGGTAATGCGACCCAAGGACTACAATTTGTGACTAGAATTCGATTTTACTGTCACTTTCGCGAGAGTCGATGGTAATTTGGATGTATTTTCAGATCTTCTGGCCACTAAAATCAGTTTGAAAGATGATTTCTTCTTTTTTTGGAGAATCTTGCTAGGTACAGTATCTCACACTAATTGTGCTGGATTGTTTTTCATTTTTAATTAAATTAATATTTGTATTAATTTTTAGGCTAATATATGATTGGTGAAATATGATACTTATTTTCTTATTTTTGAAATGCCCTATACTTAATCTTTTGTATATGAAATTTTCCTTTTTAAAAAAAAAAAATGGTCAAAGGCCATATTGAAAAGATGGTCGGGTCCACTAATTCCTCATCTTAGGGCCCTTATGATCAAATGTTAAAGGAACAATATAAAAAAAGTAAGGAGAAAGAGTTTGACTATTAAAATTTCTTTAAAAGTTCAACAAGCTTTTGTCCACTTCCATTAAAAATGTAAGATAGAGGTGGCAACTTTCAATGCCATTTCACTAAGAGGAAGCAAAAGAGGATTTAATCATTCTATACTCCTATAAAGAATGTTGCCCATTGAAGTTCACATCATGACACAATTAGATACAACGAAGCAATCATCGAAAATAAAAATCACCACAAAAAATACACTGATATTTGATTATTCTTTTAACTTGACCGTGAGGGTGTATTAAAAGTCATGCACGACTAGGGGGGACAAATGGGCCGAGCGGCTCGTCAGCTCGCGAAAATGGAGCTCGTGGACTGCTCGGGCTCGTAAAAACACGAGCCCGAGCGAGCCGAGCGGGCCAGTTCGGTGGGCGAGCCGTGCGGGCTCGGCTCGCACAAAAAACGAGCTGCTCGCGACGAGTTTGGAAATGAACCACGAGCCCAAGCTCGTGGGCTCGTGTTAAATGTGTCACTTTATCAAACGGTCACTATATATATATATATATCAATATTTCTTTTCTTCTTCTATAAATAGTGGCATTTAGCCACAAATTTTTTTACAATTCTCTCTTAGCTCTCAATTATCTTTCTCTCAACTTTCTTGTATTGTGTTGATAACTTGCAATTTTTATATACAATTTATACAATATCCAATTCTCATTTCTCACTATATTTATTGAAATTTCATCCAATTTTAATTTCTCACTACATTTATACAATTATTCTTCTACTAGTTATTACTTATTACAACTAAACAAATGGACCCACGCTCATTTGTCGAAAACTTGTTCGGTGTGGGAGAAAACGAATCGCCTATGACACCGCAAAGTTAATTTCAGAATCAATTTGAAGGTCTAAATGACGTACCCCTACCTGAAAATATTCCAGATTTGGATCTTCATCATCATGTAAGCAGCAATCCAAATTATCCAATTAATTTGGATGATGTTGACGTTCTCGAAGCGGAATACGATCAGGAAGAAGATGCTGAATTAAACATTCCTGATGCGAGGAGAAAGCGAAAGGAAAAAAACAAGCAAAATATTGGGATCACTTTAAGTTGATTTCAACGGGAAAAATTGTTAATGGAGTCCAAGAATCCAAAACAGTATATAAATACTGCCAACAAAGATTGGCATAACAAAGAGGAATTTGTACCACCCATCTCAACCGTCATTACAAAGTATGTGTGGCCAAACACGGACTTATTCCAGGCTGTTAAACACAATTGCAATTTGGTAGTCCAGACGCCGGTGGTTCTACTGCACCCCTATCCACATGGGTGTATTCAGAGGAGAAAGCTCGAACCAGAATGGTGAAGCTTGTTGCTAGTGCTGAGTTGCCTTTGGCATTAATTGACAACCAACACTAGGTGTCGTATGTGAAAGAATATCTGCAGCCAAGGTACGTTGGGGTAAGTCGAAACACTCTTCGTTCCAATACAATACAATATTTTACTTCAACAAAATAACAATTAATTATGGATTTACAAAAATATGGGGGTGTCATATCTTTAACTTCAAATATATGGGAAGTGATTAATAAAAGAGCATATATAGCTGCAATTGCACATTATATAGACCCATTTTGGTGCATGCATAAAAAAATTATTGCTTTAAAATTATTGAGCTTTCTCACAACGCTAATAATATATTTAATATTATTATTAGTATTGTTAGAGAATATCATTGCGAAAGTAAAATTCGTTCATTTATTTTCGATAATGTTAGTGTTAATAAAGTAGTTGCAGAAAAATTGCATAAAGTACTACAACCTGATTTTGGTGGGTATTTGTTTCATATTCGTTGTGTATGTCATATTTTGAATTTAATTGTCCAAAATGGTTTAAAATATATAAAAGATGAATTTCAAAATATTATGAACGCACTAATATATATCACAATCTCTCCAAATAGAAAACAAGCATTTGCGGATTAATGTGCCGAAATAGGAGTGCAAAATGCTAAAACATTTGTTAGTGACATAGGTCATAGGTGAGACTCTACTTACTTGTTCTTAAAGTCATGTAAAGATTTTGAACATTTAATAACTGACTTTTATAATAATAGACATGTTAGAAGTGATGACGAGGGTATGTTGACCGAACGTGATTGGCATTTAGCTTTGAAAGTTAAAAAAAATTTGACATCTTTTTATGAAACCACTAAGATTTTATCGGGCGTTTACTATCCCACCTGCTGTATGGTACTTGAACGTCTTTATATAATTGCAAGAATATTTCATAAATACAGAAATGACCCTGATTTTAGTAAAATTATAATTGCTATGGAATAAAACTTTAGAAAATATTGGGAAGATTTCCCTATGTTATTTCCTTTAGCATGCGTGATGGACCCCTGATAAAAATTATCGGGAACTAAATATATAAATGATCAAATTTCAAACGCCTTAACATTATAATTGATCAAATTTCAAACGCCTTAACATTTGATACACCTATCACATATAGAAATTTAGAGCAAACATTATGTGAAATGTATGAATTATATGTGAACCGAATGGGTACCAATATTAGTCGGGTACCATCTGCACCTACTCCTTCCATTGAAATTGAAGAAGAAGATGCGGAAATATTTAATTTATTTCAAGGCATTAATTCGTATAGATTTGATTCATCTGCAATGTGTTCATCTACTACCACTACCATGTCATCACCATCTGTATCTCATTCTCATCATACATCTACGAGCTCAAGACATAATGCATTGTCTGCTGAATTAATTGATTATTGCAACCAGAATATGCCAACGAAAAAACAATTAAAAAAAGTCCAAACGAAGTAATTGAATTCTGGCGAAGGTATGAACGACGTTGGGCAGTTATATTTGCGATTGCAAAAGATCTGCTGACACCTCCGGTTAGCACTGTTGCTTTGGAGTCTGCTTTTAGTGCAGGTAAAAGAGTTTTGAGTGAGGTCAGGAGCCGACTAAAAGAAAATATTTTAGAAGCGTTAATGTGCGTTAAGGATTGGTAGGACGTTCATTTTCGACTACAAGATAAATATACCGAAATTGCATGTCGTCAAGTAAGTGATATTTGATTTAATTATATTGATGAAACTTTTCTTTTCTTATCGTTACTTTTAATTTTCTTTAAAAAATTGTACACGCTACAAAAAATTGTTCGTATATAATTTTTAACTCCGCCTACTGAAAATTTAAGTAGCCGGTCCCAAGCCTGGATAAAGGAGGAAGGTTTATATTTTATCTATTTTAAAAAGAAAAATAAAAAAAATAAAGCTTTCATTTTTATTTTTTCTATCTCTTTTAGTTAAAAAAAATTACTTTTTTATTTTTCAAATCACCTATTTGTTCCAAAAAAAAAAAATGAATAAATAAAAATTGAAAAAAGACGTCTACTAGCGAGCCGGGCTCGGCTCATGGCGAGCCCGAGCCGAGCTCGTGATTCCAGCCGGCTCAGCCCATTGACAACCCTATGCACGACACTGATGTCAAACTTATTTCTACAGCAAGATGATGTCCAAATTATCAAAACTAGTCTCTGAGCACCCATATTTATATTTTTTGTTTATTTGTCTGTGAAATGCCTTTTTTAAGTAAAAAGTAAAATAATAAATAAATAAATTATCAATTAGTATCTCACAATGTCAATTTTCAAACAAGACATATAATCAATAAAAAAAACCTCTATCTAGATTGATATTACAAGATTAGACTTGAGTGAGAAAAGAAATTACAATGTTCTATTGTCATAAAAATTTCAACACACACAATTCCCATTTAGGGTCTCAAAATCATAGCATAAGAATTTTATATTCCTTTGTTGACTGTTCCATTTAGGGTCTCAAAATCAATGTTCCTTTGTTGATATTACAAGATTAGACTTGAGTTGTTTAATGTTGAAAGAATTCTCTTGATTGGGAGAAGTCAGGTTGTGGGCCTTTTGTAGACAATGTCTTTTCAAAGTAATTTAAGTTTGTCTTTGCTCAAAAAAAAATAAAATAATAATAATAAATAATTAATTAATTAATTAAAATAAAAATTATAATAAAATGATATAAATTAAAGAAAGATGACAAGGGTTTCGCCAATTTAGCCGTTGGCAAGTAAGTGAGTGCAGGGTGGCAAAAAGAGAGCCTTTTTACTATTCTCCTAATTCTCATTTCCTACAACCTTTAAAACCTCAATCCAACAATCTTTTTATTCTCACTCTCACTCTTTTCCTGCCTCTTAAATCTAACCAAACTCGTATCTTAATCAAACTACTTATTTCTTAATTGCCTTTTCTTTCTTTCTATCAAAAAAAGTAGCTGACTTTTCACGTCAAAGCATTAGGCTGTTTTGCATTTCTTTATCTTTTCATTCCCGTCGTCTGCAATAATGGATGCTTTGTCTCTGAATTCCATCTCTGTAGCATCAAAATGGGTTGTAAAAGCGACCGATAGAAAAATACAATTATGGAAGAATAAGCAGAAACTAGTGTATTGCCACCAAGGTGGTGGTGGTCCTCATGCAATAAAATCAAGTGGTATGTCTTCTGTTTTGATTGAAAAATCAACGGTGATTAGCACAGATCATGGAAGGGGCATAATGGAATCTGGCAATGTAGTTTCAACCCCAAATGAGAATACCCAGGCTACAGCAGATATTGAAGTCAAGGATTTGGCAACATATGGCTGCGGTTCATCTACTCTGGTGGACAGGCATGATGATGGCATTGGCATTGTTAATTTTCTTAGAGGAAAATCTCTTCTCATTACTGGAGCAACTGGTTTCTTAGGAAAAGGCAAGTCACTTTCTTCATTTTCCAGTTATTATTATTATTTTTTCTTCCGCCTGCTTTTAAAAATAGCTTTTAAGCACATCTAAACATCTTCGTTCTTCATTTATGTTGACGAATAAATTTCAGTTCTTATTGAGAAGATACTACGGACAGCACCTGATGTTCGTAAGATATTTGTTTTGATCAAGGAAAAAAACAATGAAGCTGCAATGGAGAGATTGAAAAATGAAGTACGAATTTTATCTTTGGTCGAATAATGATTAAATATTTCGAGCTTATAATATCGATTATTAATATTATTGTATTATATATATAGATCATCAATGCAGAACTTTTCAAGTGTCTGAAAGAAACCTATGGAAAATCTTATCAACCTTTCATGTTGAGCAAGTTGGTCCCTGTTTTTGGAAATGTCTCTGAAATTAATCTTGGACTTGATGGACATATGGCTGATATGATGGGAAAAGAGGTTGACATAATCATAAATTCAGCAGCTAATACAACTTTTGATGAAAGGTTAATGAAAAATTTCAATTATAAGCAGAATCATAAACAAAAATGTGAAAATATGTAATTCACATTGACCTAATTGTGTTTCAGGTATGATGTTGCCCTTGATATTAACACTGGCGGACCTACCCGGCTCATGAACTTTGCAAAACAGTGCGACAAACTTAAACTCTTCATACAAGTATCCACAGGCAAGTTAACGTGTATATATGTTTTGTTTGTACGTATGCAGGTATGATTCTTGTCAAAAACATGAATTGTCTGAGAAATCACATTCTTGTTGATTGACTAACATTTTGGAGAAGTTTTGTTTTGTTGCATGCAGCATATGTCAATGGACAACGACAGGGGCGAGTGATGGAGAAGCCTTTCTGCTTCGGAGATAGTATAGCAATGGAGAGTCGTTTAGGAAACCAACAAAGATCCCTTTCTACGTTGCAAGTTGAGGATGAAATCAATTTAGTTTTGGAATCAAAACAGGGTTTCGAAGAAAATGTGCTCATCCAGGGAATGAAAGAACTTGGCCTAGAGAGGTAAGCAAGTATTCGAATTTGACTTGTTGCAAAGGTAGTCCAAGTTATACTAAATATGCACACAAACCAGTCCACTATGAATTTTTTCTATTTATTGTTCCATTATTTCTCATCAGAATTTTAGTAAATCCTATTTTCTATCCAAGTGACTGTATTTTCAATGTGTGACTTTTATCAGGGCAAACAAATTCGGGTGGCAAGATACCTATGTATTTACAAAGGCTATGGGAGAAATGATGATTGATAGTACAAGAGGCGACATACCAGTAGTTATAATTAGACCAAGTGTTATCGAGAGCACATACAAAGAGCCATTCCCAGGATGGATGGAAGGAAACAGGTAATTTCATGTATAAATCTTGTCAAAAATACCCTAAAAGAACAATATGAATTGAGACGATGAACTTTTATATTAAGAAGAGTCTTTCCTCCTCAGGATGATGGATCCAATTATTCTCTACTATGGAAAGGGGCAACTTACAGGATTTCTGGTAGATCCCAATGGAGTCATTGATGTAGTAAGTAGCTCGACTCTACTTCATAAACTGGTGATCTTTAGTCACCTCATCATCTGGTCTCTCACTTGGAACTCCCGAGAATTTCTATGGAAAACAATACTTGAAAGAAAGTAAATTCTACGCCTTCAATTAAGAAGCAAACCTCTTATTGTAAGGTCTCAAATTATAACAAGAAGAGTGCATTTATTTTATGGAACATATCTAACAAATGGCTTGCTTTAGGTTCCAGCTGATATGGTGGTCAATGCGACATTGGCAGCCATGGCAAAGCATGGGGCAGCTGGAAAATCTGAGAGCAATATCTATCAAATTGCTTCTTCTGTTGAGAACCCATTAGTTTTCAAAGACCTGGCCAGATTGCTCTACGAACACTTCAACTCCTCGCCCTTCACCGACTCAACAGGGACACGAATTCGAGTCCCAGAAATGAAGCTTTTCAGCTCTATGGAAGATTTTTCATCTCACCTTTGGAGGGAGGCACTTAAACGAAGCGGGCTAGGAGCTTTGACCAACCTTGATGGAAAGTTGTCCCAGAAGCTCGAAAGTATCTGCAGGAAATCAGTGGAACAAGCAAAATACTTAGCTAATATTTATGAACCATACACTTTCTACGGTGGAAGGTACGATTAAGATTTTGCACTTTTCTTTACCTTCTTTTTATTCCTTAATCTTGTCAAGCATTGTCCAGTTCAGCATACCTAATATATCAATAACGTATATAAATATACTGCCAGGTTTGACAATAGCAACACAAAAAGACTGATGGGATACATGTCCAAGGAGGAAAGCCATCAGTTCGGGTTTGATGTTGAGAGCATAGATTGGCAAGATTACATCTCTAATGTCCACATTCCAGGATTAAGGAGGCATGTGACAAAGGGTAGATGATTGCTAAACTATAATGGCTTCTGCTGAAAGAATTTCTGCAGCCAACTGTAAAAGAACTACTTGGTTCCACCCCCCCACCCCCCCTCCTTCCTAACTACTGTAATTTCCTATTAAGATTAGATAAAAAGAAGACTTGCGTATCTATCCCCAATGTATTATCATTTCAATGTACGTCTATGATGAATCCTAACCGCCTGAGTTTCCACGGTTCTACGTGGAACTTCGAGTAAAGTTAGGCAGCATGCTTGTCTTGAACTTCATTGACTCAGTCGACATTATGATCAAATGCAAAGCTAATAAATGTAAATTCTTTCCTCAAACCTTGCTGCTCAATATAATGGAGGACTCGAAAAGATAGAAAAAATTTGCTCGTCTGCCAAGACTTCCATATTAGTAGTAACAGAACTGCAGAGTTAACTTTCTTAATTTATAATCACATATTATTCCTCAAAATTAGGAAATTGTTCAAAACAGTAAACCTACAAAAACGGCATATCTTCAGACACAGAAAAACAGAAAAAAAAAAAAATATTGTCAAACAGAAAGGATATTCTATTAGAGAGAGAGAGAGAGAAGAAAAAACACCTACATGCTAAGCATCATAGGCCCAGATGAGAGAATAGGGAAGGAACAAGATCACTGTAGGACTGAGAACACCCAGCATACCGAAAGAGCCTTGTGCTTGTGGCAATGTCAAATGAGGTCTGCTCGGAGAAAAGGAACAATAGCAACACAAGGAAACTGATGGGATTCGTTCATGTCAAAGGCGGATTGCAAAACTAATGTGGCTTCTGCTGAAAGAATTGTGGTTAATTTCTTCAGCCAACAGTAAATGAACTGCTTCCTTTTTATATCTTCCTAACTGCTGTAATTTCCTTTAAGATTAAACAAAAAGAAGTCTCGAGCATCAGAAGAACGCCTAGAGGGAGCGTCCTTGCTCACGAGCAGAGGGGGGGCGTGCTACGAGCTTCTGGTGGACCAAGTTGTGATAAAACAACGTATTCGTAGTGCAAGATGCTGGGTGGCATGGAAACACCGGTAATTAATATCTACAAATTCATAATCGCTTGAGTTTCCTTGGTTCTACATTTAACTTTGATAAGACTTAAGCTCCATGATTGTCTTATAACTTCATGAATTCAGTTGCAAAGGTAATCAATGTTATGTTCAAACAACAGCAGAATAATCATTAACTGAAATCAGATGTGCCACAACAAAAAGCATTCCTTTTTAAGAACTTCTCAACCGCTGTATTTATCTGCCAAGTCTACCATGTTACAGAAGCAGAATTGCAGAAGTGATTATCTTCATTTATGGTCGCGTATTATACATCAAAGTTCAGTAAGGATTCTAAACAAGAGACCTACAGATATAGCAGCAATATTTTCTATATAATACTGTCCAACAAAGAAACCCCCCACCTCGCACTCAAAAAAAAAAAAAAAAAAAAAAAAAAGACAAAAAATTGCCAAAGAAAAATGAGGTTTCCTTCATGCAAATGATACATGCCAAGCATCACAGGCCTAGGTGAGAGAATAGAGAAGGAACAAGATCTACAACAGACCAGGCAAGACCAGCATACTGAAGGAGCCTTATGCTGGTGTCAACGTCATATGAGGTCTGCTTCGAGAAAAATAACAATTTTTGGACATAGCTGGGTTGCTTAAGATCCGACCTTTTATCAGTACCATTTAATGCTGGTATGTAGCTAGTCGATCTTACAGGGATTCCCAAAGTGTAAGCGAGAATGGGAAGAATCCATTTGGCCAGAGCCTTGCTACAGAACTTCACGAGAAGTATTGTTGGGATTCCCACAAGAATTCTACCCACAAAAGCATGAAGCCCAAGATGAGATGTCAGTATGCGCGGAACATTTTCATGGTGAAACTGGTGATATGTTTGCTGTATCCCAATTACCTGGACAAAATTATTTCAAGTCATGAAATTCGCATATCTGAGTCACGGTGAGAGAAGAATGAATAGAAAGTGCAAATTATACATTGACATAACTGGATGTCCATTCATTTTTGACACCATTTTGCTAAAAAATTCAATGTTAATGCATGAACCAAAACAAAAGGCGAAGTACATAATAGTTCTCCTTCCACTGGCAACATTATTCCTGCTAATGCAAATGACTAACTTGAAAATTGAAAACACGTTCAAAATAAGAGCTGCAAAAGTATGCTTACAATTCCCAAGGCAACACCATTGAAGGCAGTGTGATACTCATAACTTGGAGTTGGAAGCTCTGGCGTAGGGTAAGCAAAGAGTAACAAGAAGCTAAGCGTAGCCCAGAATGACGCAACTGCAACAAAAGGATATGAAGACATAAAACACACATCAAAATGCTTAAAGATTAGAATCAATAAAGGCAAAGCATACGAAGTACCGAAGGACACACTCCAACTAATAAAACTACTAATGAATCTTTGGTACTTTAATGCTCTTAAATGCATTTACTGATGCTGACATTAGAGCACATTCAATTCGTAGGCTAACATTTGCTAACATCACAAATTTAGACAGTTTGGCCAATCATTATTATTCTATGATGTCTGGAACTAAGCAGGGTTGAATAATCAGCACAAATATAAGAATATTATTCAATAGGCATACAATACGACATTAAAGGAAGATTTACAGACTGCAAGACTAGTCCCATTGCTGCTACCGGTAAATTTTTTAAACTCTTTTGGAGAAATATAAGTACACACTTTCATTGGAAGGTTAAGAAGAAATATAAGTACACACTTTCATTTGAAGGTTAAGTAGATACAACATAGATAAATAGAGAGATAATAATATACGTCACTAGTGCATGTTCAACTTGGAAATGCATATGTAAGAAGTGTGATGTTGCTTGACAGCCGGCAGAAGTGTTGCGTCAAATTAGACAAGATAACAAGAAGTCTTCATCTAACAGTTATACCAAAGAACTGGCCAATTATTTTTAGCAGAATGAGAAAACATTGGTCTTGTAGGAGATATTTAAGAGAAATTATAAGTGCTTGTTTGGTAGTGCTTTCAAGTGCTTATTAGTTGTTGGTTCTATGGAATGTAAAGATAAATATGTGGGCAGCAAGTTATGGGTCCTAAGAAAAATGTGGATATAGAGGATGTTTGACCAGCTTAAATTATAATTTAAGCAATGCCAAGCATATGATACATATGATAAGTTTTTATTGAGCTAATATTGAATTGGTTTTTGACTGGCTTAAAATTAAAATTTACGCATTTAACTCTTTAGCATATCAAGTTCTGCCAACAGGTAATTATGCATTTATCAAGTTGGTAAAACTTTGTTTACTTTATCACAAATCATTACTTTGCTAATATCAGACATTACCAATGTTAACACTTAAGATTATATTCAAAAAATATTATGGTTTTATCAATTAAAGCCACTCTGTAGCTTTTCTCGAGTATTCACAAGCACTAGTGGCATGACATTAATTATGATAACGACAGCAAAATTTGCCACTCAAGGATGAAATACTGCACAGGTCAGCATCCCTACCGTTTTGTCCCGAAACTATGAAATCATCTATGTACGTATCAACACAAAGCCACAATGTCAGGATCCCCAATCCAAGAGCTAGACCACCAATAATGTCGATCAAGCTGTGCATCCCCAGGTAAATCCTTCCTACAAGAAAACAAAGTTTCAAAATGGGTGAAAAAGTTAATTTTTAAAAGAATAAAAGAAAAGTAAAAACATAAAGAGTAAGGTGAAACTTACCTACGCCAATAAGACCAACAACCAAACAAACCAGGGCAAACCCCATTAATTCTGTGCTGACATCTTCGCTTCCAGTGTATGACAGGATGTAGTGTAACATGTACCTGGTTGCCCAAAAAGAAGCTTAAGATTTAAGTTTAAATGAATCATTGAAAAGCTAATGTGTGATAAAGAATATCCTAGTATATATGGGTTCTGATTTCTAAATCACTAATTTGCTTAAATTGAACATAGTAATAGCATTTTAAAACTTAGAACCATGTATTGGAACATAAAGGCATGCATTTTTTGCATGTACAACGACATTAATCACACGAAAAATGTAATCGTACCATATTTCTGCATTTATGGCCATTGTACAAGTAGTTCATATACACCCTCGTAATGTATTGAGAATAAGTTTGTGGTTTTCATAAAAGTATTTCGTGTACACCCTCAAGAAGGCACGACTTAAAGCCACTGTGTCCAATGTGCATCAGAATCTTGTATGCCTTACAATTGTGTAGCTAGTTACATTGAAGTTCAACAAGAAACACAAAAAGCTACAAGAATCAAATATGAGAGGATCTCCATACCCTGATAAGCAGACAGTATTAAGAGTATGTGAAGAAGGTAATCCGTATTCCATTGCATTATCTTCCTCATCTTTGGTGGCTGTTACTCTCCTAACAGGTGGCGAACTTGGTCTGGGTGCTGATACCACATCCTAAAAACATGGTCCAAACAAAATTGGAGAATAGGATTGAAATAATTGATGCGGAATTATGCAAGGTAATATATAATTATACATGTGATGATCAAAATAGGGAAAAGAGAGTACCTTTATACAATTTCCCATATAATCACAAAAGGAGATTAAAAGAGTCATCTGCCTAGCCAATTTGCAATGCCCACTCTACAATATAAAACCAAGAAAACAACATTAATGATTATTTCCCTCAATAAATGTAAATCTGGTAGAGGGTGATAGAGAACAAACCCAGAAGAGCAAAGGAAGAAAGGCAGTGTAGAAAGGCACAGAAACTACACAAGACAGTACAGAAAATAATGCATCCAAAAAACTATGCTCGTATTTCTGCAGGACCCAACAAAGTTAGATCAAGATCATTCCAAAAGCCCCATAAAAATCCAATCTTTCAATACATATTCTTCAGATTAACAAAGCCCTCAAATACAAACCTGGATCTTGAGAACAATGGAAGTACCAGACATTACATAGCGAGAAACCAATGGCTGTGTAAGAGATCTGAGTTTCTGGGTCACATTGAGAATTGAAGAAAACACAATCCATGTTGCTATTCCACCAAGAAAAATTAATTGCCAGCCCGGTATGCTTTCCATTCTAAATTCTTGTTCTTCTTTATGATTTTTCTCTTATTTTCCCTCTCTCTGTTTTTCTGTTCCTGTGTATCTGAGAAAGAGGGACGTTGAACAAGAAGATGATACCTGAAACACTTCCAAAAATCCAAATATTGAATTGTGGAAAACTATGAATTGGACTTGGAGGACTCTTGCTCTCCAGATGGAAACAGAGAGGATTTTCTTGATTTTCTTGATTTTCTCTCTTTATTTTAGTTTATTGTTTCTGCATATGACAATTTTCCAATTGTGAGGTTCTTAGGTGTGGGGTTAAATAAATTAAATTATGAAGAATCTTCGTTGGAGTGGATTTATAGCTGATATGGAAAACTCCACGCACGCGTATCTTATTTGACCAGAAAAAAATGTACGGTTTTACAGAAATGAGTAAAAAATAATTGAAAGACTATCGAGCATAACAAGGAGAAACATAAAAGTCCTACTTCCTAGGTTTGATGACGATTTTTTCGAGAAATAAAAATTGTAAATAGTAACTTCTTAAAAAATATATAGTTAAAAAATGAAAAAAATAGATTTATTTATAAAATATTTTATTGTATAAATGTGTAATTAAAAATGAGTATGAGAATTAAAGTATTTTATTTTAAAGGGATACAAATATGAGTTTATTGTTTATCCAATATTTTCGTCTCAATATTTGGAATCGACTATTTTATATATTTATTTTTTCATTTTGTTACTTCTATGACCTTCTATTAGCATTAAAGTACTTTTAAAAATGAAAATAAAAACTTTAACTTGTTCGTTGGCAACTCCAACATGGAGCTCCGTGTAAAGTATATGAGGAAATTTGTAAATGGATTTTGCAACATGGCATGTTATATACTAGTTTTTGTTTGATTTAAATAGAAACAAGATTTTTAGTAAATTTGTATAAAAGTCAGAGAAATAGTGGCCACAAAATTGATCGAAGTTGAAAATTTATAAACTGTGAGATTTGAGAAACAAATGAATTTTTAAAAATGAAGATGAAATAGGTTCTTTTTTTTCGTTCTTTTTCTAATACTAGTTTTTTACCCGTGCAATGCATGGGTTGTGCTATTTTGAAAGTCATTTTAGCGTACCTATGACAATAGGAATAAGAAAATTGCAATTTGCCAACATTTAATAAATGGTGTTAAGACTTACAAATTCAAAGAACAATTATTAATTCATATGCTTCAAATATGAGCACAATATCACGGGAAACTCTACCTAAAGAACTTGTGAAGATGTTCTAGCAAAGTATCTCAACTTCTATTATCATAGGTCTTATCAGCTCAATTATTGCTTTCCTTGGTGTCTCCCATTTTTCCATTATTTAGTCTAGTATTCATCGTTACTTGAATGCATTTTGGAGAACTGTTTGGTCCATCTACCATGTTAGTAAGAAGAAAATTCAATTTCTGCTTGAAAAATGTATGAATTGCATGGGAATCATTAGTTTCTAATGAGTAATCAGAAAAGGTATTTAAAAATCAACTAATCAAAAAATTTCACCGAATTTGTCACTTGCATTCATGTTCACAATTCAAACATTAAAGACAATCAATTGAAATAAATTTCCAAAAAGCATCCTGAGTTTAATAAGTAATGCAAATATATTTGATGTGTGCAAATAATGAAGGAGAGATTGAAGAGATATCTTCGATTCACAATTTGACGGTCATGTTTAATCTAGTCAAATATCCTTCCTAGAATTTAATAACCTCTAAAACAGAGATTAATCAAACTCTAATTGGTTCATAATGTCAAAGATATCAAACAATTACGTATTTGTTCTTTAAACAAGCAGTCGATCAAAGTACATAAACATCCAATAGGCTTTTTAGAATTCAAATACAACAACCATAAAATCCCAATAGGCCTTTTAGAATTCAAATACAACAACCATAAAATCATGCATAGAAGAATACTCAATACATAAAATATGAATGAAAAAAATGAGATTTATTTAGATCTCACAGTTTGAATAATTCCTAGGCTTCAATATCATTCGACCAAGAGATGAAATTTAGCAATATATCAATTATCCTTAAGCAAAAAGAGAGAAAAGTCTTTTGGGGAAGTTCTCCAGGTTTTTGGACGAGTTTTAGGTTTTAAATCGTGAAAAAAAATTGTTGCCATAGTGGTTGGAAGAAATAAGAAAACAAAAAATTCGCGTCCAGATTCCTCTATGCGACTGCATAGAACAAAGTCATGCGGTCGCGAGGAACAATTGAAATGCAGCCTGAAGTTCCCTGGAGGTCACCATGCGACCGCATGGATTTTTAGCTTTCAGTGTTTTGGTCATAACTTTCTCTCTCATTGTCCGATTGAGGTGATTCAAGATGCATTGGATAGCTAACTCAAAGGGATACGATTTGGTTTAGATATCATTCTCCAATTTGCTCTTCTACCATGTCAAAAATGGGTCTCAATATGATACTAAAAATTAGTGCATAACTTTTTTTGACGAAAATTGATGTGTGATTATACTTTGATTGTATTTCACCTCTTTGATTTCATTTTTCATCCAATTGACCTCTAACAAGCTTGAATCTTCATTTCGTCACTCGTCTTATCTAGAGATTAATTGCAACTTGGTCCCTAAACTTTTCACTTTCTTCTATTAAGATCATTTCTCGCTCTTTTCTTCCAAATTCCATATTTTCAATCCATTTGCAATCTAAATCAAAATATAAGGGTACAGAATAAATTTAGGCTTTAATTAATCACAAAAGCATAATTTTATTTTTTGCGACACTTAGCTTTTGCTCGTCCTCGAGTAAACTCAAATTTTATTTTTTCCAAAAATATCAAAATTGTAATGCAATTAACATAGAACAATCAGACACTTGAAAACACATAACACATCATGAACAAGCATGCTCACACAACTCATAATCAACTAGCAAGCGCTTTCATATGAAGTTGGAGTAAACAAAATATGTAAACCCTCACGAAATATAAGCACTCGACTCTCATGTGTTTAATGGGTAAGTGTTTCACTCAAGTTCATTCCAATGGATATGATCTACCATATGCTTGCAAATTTTCTCATTCTCCACCAATCAGATCACATGCATAAAGTAAATCATAAGGTCTTTTCTATGGGTTTTAACGTAGCTTAGGGTCTAGGTGGGAAGTATTTGGGTAAGTGAATCAAAAGCCATTGAACTAGTGGAGTAAAGATGAATTAACTCAAATCAAACGCATACATAAAACGTGTAAGATCAATCTCTCCACTCACAACTTCTTTGCACCTATTTCACACAATTCAATCTCTTTTTGTAATATATTACAAGGAATCATGAACATAAAAATTTTTGTAATATTGAAAACTATTTCCCCATCACTTTTTTCTCTTTCATCTTTTTCATCATTTTTTTCTTTTTTTTTTTGATTTTTTTAACTCAAAATATTGCACTAATATTGGAACTTATGAATTATAATTGAGAACATGTTCCATTGCACCATCATAATCCTACTAAAATTTTAGACACCCCCACACTTATTTCTTTCGCATTCCCATGTATCAAAATGAAGACCAATACCTCACTACCTCTATGGCTTGGGTAAAGATGGTATTTTTTCGGATTCAAAGCTTGTAACGTGGGTTTACAAAAGAAAAAGACTACAAGGCTAAAAGAGGCTTAACAAAAGGTAAAATTAGTCGCTAGGTAGGCTATTTGGCTAAGGTGGCTAACTTATGCAATAAAGATGGCCTTAATCATGTTCATGCATGCATGTATCAATGTGACCTCGAAGAGAATCAAGGCAAGTTCTAGAGAAACAAGTCTATGGAAGAATATCACTTATGAAAGAAAAATAGTGAAACTGATATGGATGTGTTAGTCCAAAGACTCAAAATCTCATCGACTTTTTGTCTACAAAATTTAGTTACTACCATTCTCAAAGAAAATAACTTACCTATTTAACTCTAAGTTGTGAGATAATCCGTTCAATCATGTTTTGAGTTCTTCAAAAGTTTAATTGAATCTAGCAATAGCATACGCAACCAAAAATCATTCAAAACCCAAAAATTTTTTTTTTTTTTTTTTTTTTTTGGAATTTTATAAAAAATAACTAAACATACGAACTAAAAATTTTAAACTCATTTTAAGATCCCTCCCCCACATTTAAAACTTACATTGTCCTCAATGTAGAGTAAAATGCAAAGAGAATGATAAAGATAATCATAACATGAATGCAAAAATGAAAATAAAAGCAAAAAGATAAAGGAACGAACTCCTTTTGGGTTGCTTCCCAAGCAGCGCCTTTCTTTATTGTCTTCGACTCAATTTATTGCGTTCTTCTTCAATCAGCATAAATTGGATCTTCAAGATCCAATGTTGTCATCTCCTCCACTTGGACACCTTCATAGAAAAGTTTAAGTCTATGGCCATTCACCTTGAACACTCTCATATGCATCATTTCGAATTTCTTCTAATTCTTGAAGTTGTAACTTTCTGTGCTCTCCACCGGCATCTATCTTCATGTTGAAACTTTTGATAGCCCAAAAAGCTTTGTGTTCTAATTCAACTGAAAGATGACATGGTTTCTCAAACACTAACTAGTAAGGCCACATTCCAATAGGTGTCTTGTATGTAGTCCTGTATGCCCATAAAGCTTCATCTAAGCGCAGACTCTCATCTTTTCTACTTGGACAGACTGTCTTCTCAATGATGGATTTGATTTCCTAATTTGGCATATCCACTTGTCCACTAGTTTGTGGATGATAGACAGTGGACACCTTGTGTGTTACATAGTATTTTCGCAGCAAGGCTTCCACAGTTCGATTGAAAAAATGAGTGCCTCAATCACTTATGAGAGAGCCCTTGGGGTTCCAAACCTGGAGAATATGTTGGACTTGATAAAATCTTCAACTACTTTGGAATCATTAGTCCTGGTGGCCTTTGCTTCCACCCATTTCGAAACATAGTCAACAACAAGTAAAATATAAGCATAACCGAAAGATGTAGGAAATGGTTCCATGAAATCAATGTCCCAAACATAAAAAATTTCACAAACGAGTATGGGTGTTTGTGGCATTTCATTTCTTTGGGATAGATTACCTATCTTTTGACATTGTTCGCAGGTCTTGCAGAATGAATAAGCATCTTAAAACAAAGATGACCAATAAAATCCACATTCTAATATCTTTCTTGCTGTCATTTTTTATCCAAAGTGACCCCAACATGTATAGGAATGACAAAAAGTGAGAATGGGCATAATTTCATTTTCAGGGATGCACCTTTTTATCACTTGATCTGCACAATGCTTTCATAAGTATGGGTCATCCCACACATAGTACTTAGCATCACTTTTGACTTTGTCCCGTTGAGCCCTAGACAATTCAAGAGGAAATTCATTAGTAACTGAATAATTTACTATATTTGCGTACCAAGGTAGTATTGCATTGGCCGTTATTGCTCGTCGGGAAATGATTCCTGCAACTGAAGTTCATCGTCCACATGAGCTTAACGGCTCAAATGATCTACAACACTATTTTCTGTTCCTCTTTTGTCTTTGATTTCCAAGTTGAATTCACTTAAAAGAAGTATCCATCGTATTAGCCTTGGTTTTACCTCCTTCTTTGTCATCAAATAGCGAAGAGCTGCATGATCAGAATAAATAATTACTTTAGTACCAAGCAAATAAGGGCGAAATTTCTCTAAAGCAAAAACAACAATCAAGAGTTCTTTTTCGGTTGTGGAGTAATTTCGTTGAGCATCATTAAAAGTCCTGGAAGTGTAGTAGATGGCATGGAATGCTTTTCCAATTCTTTGACCCAAAACAGCACATACTGCAAAGTTGCTTGCATCGCACATTATCTCAAATGGAAAGTTCCAGTCAGGAGGTTGGATAATTAGGACGGAGGTTAAAAATTCTTTAAGCGTGTCAAAGGCCTTTTTACATGCATCATCAAACTCGAATGTCACATCCTTTCATAGAAGTTTGCATAAGGGTAACGCTATTTTGGAGAAGTCCTTGATGAATCTGCGGTAAAACCTGCATGTCCAAGAAAAGAACGAATCTCTCGTACACTAGCGGGGTAAGGTAAAGACTAAATAATGTCAATTCTTGCTTTATCTACCTCAATTCCCCTATGTGAAACAACATGACCTAAAACAATGCCTTGTTCAACCATAGAATGACATTTTTCAGAATTTAAAACAAGGTTAATTTCTATGCATCTATTAAGGACAAGTGTTCATCAAAATTCCGCAAGCGTACGGGTTCGTTGGACAAGTAATAATTGTGATGAAAGAGTTATCGTCCCATAGGGAATAAGGTCTAATTCCAGTGTATTTGATATAATTAAATTTGTGTGATTAATTAAAAGTTGATGTTTGTTTGAATAGCTAATTAAGTTATATAACTAAAAATTGCAAAATTGATGAGAATTTGTTTTAGAATTCAGATGAGTGAATGTATTGGATTTTCGATGCCACTGATCAACTCTTAGTTCTAATTCTCGACCTATGACAATTATCTCAACTCATGCAATTGTGACGATCAATAGTTCCACTTTTATTTATTATTCTTTCCCAAGTTATAATAAACCTATGATTACCAGAGACGATCCTATTCCTAGTCTGAATTCATATGGCAAACATGCATTGATGTATAGGATTATCACACATGATCGCACACGTCACAAATATTATTCCTAACATTCATTGTCCATGCGTTCCAATAACAGTGTTCTACCTACCGTGAGTTTTCCAACACTACGAATAAGCAACTTATTGTCCTAATGGTGCGCAAACATTAAAACAATATGGATGTGCATATTAAAGAAACCACAACACAAGAATTAAGATAAAAACATAAGGTCTTGAATTAAAAATTTAGAGTCAATCAGTTTTGTCATCCATCCAATACAAAATATTTAACCTAGCATATTAATGTAGGAAAAACAGGAAAAATAAAAGAACGACATCACCCGAATCATTAAAGTATAAAAAGAATCTGAAATCCTTCACTTTATGCCTTCAATTCCGAATCCAAGTGATGAAGTCTTGTTCTTCAATGTATATCCCACTCTCATTTTCCTCTTTTTCGGCTTCCAAGATGATAAAAATTTGGTCAAAATTCACGTCCAAATTGTCTTCCAAAAGAGTTTGAATCAAATAAGGGAAGTTGCCTTCGCGCGCACGTAATTTTATCTCTGCACAGCCTTCAGTATTTTGATCATAACTTTCTCTTTTAGTGTTCGATTTAGGTGATTCAAAGTGCATTGGAAAGCTAGTTAAAAGAGATAAAATTATTTTAGAAATAAAATTTTTCCAATTCAAACGTTTTCCGTCCGAAAAATGGGTCTTAAGTTGACCAAAAATCTTGAAGATATCTTATATGACTTGAAGTCGATTTATGGTAATATTCTAACCATATTCCTTTCCTTTTTTACTCTAATTTGCATTCAATTGACTCCTATAAATCTTCAAAGTATCTTTTCTGGTCCAATTCAACTTTTGGATTATTGCATCCTAGTCCCCAAACTTTGTCCTTGATGTAATTGAGTCGTTTTTTCCCGCTTATTTTCTTTATTCTCGTATCTTCCATTGATTGTAACCTACACACAGTATATACATAGGATTAAGTCATAGTTCATCAAATTCATCAACAAATACTCAATTTTAATGGCTTAAATAAGTGTATAAAATACACTTATCAACAAGTGTAAGGTTATACAAACAAATATCAAATGAGTTCCCATGAACAGTAAAATCATCCATAAAGACCTCTATGATATGCTCAATATAATCTGAAAATATACTAAACAAACATAGCTGAAAAGTGGCTGAAGCACTGCAAATGACAAAGGGCATGCGACGATATGCAAAGGTTCCAAATAGACATGTAAAAGTTGTTTTTTCTTGATCTTCTAGAGCAATTGCAATATGAAAATAACCTGAATAGTCATCAAGAAAACAATAATAAGGATGACGAGCCAATCTTTCAAGCATTTGATTAATAAAGGGTAAGGGAAAGTGGTCTTTGCGGGTTACAACATTCAATTTCCTATAATCTATACAAACCCGCTATCCATTTTGAACACGGGTGGTCACCAACTCATCATTTTGATTTTTTACAACAGTTATCCTGGTCTTTTTAGGAACCACTTGAACTGGACTGACCCAACCGCTATCAGAAATAAGGTAAATTACTCCAACTTCGAGAAGCTTGAGAATCTCCTTTTTCACTACATCCATCATAGGCGGATTCAATCTCCTTTGTGGTTGATGAGAAGGTTTCACTTTTTCTTCAAATAAAATGCGATGCATGCATATAGATGGGCTAATTCCTTTGATGTCTGCAATTGTCCAACCAATAGCTGTCGAATGCTTCTTGAGTACCTGCACAAGTTTTTCCTCATGGGATGCATTGAGTTCAACTGAGATGATTACTGGCAATGTCTCTCCATCCCCAAGGAATACATACTTGAGGTGTTTGGGAAGAGGTTTTAAATCCAGAGTAGGAGCCTCCAAAACAGAAGGTAAAGGCTTCTTGTCAGAAATGGGTAGCGCAACACATGACACTTTACCTGCATGTGGCAACTTTGGAAGTTCATTTAATGCTACAACAGTTTCTTGCAACTTAGTTTTCAAGGCTAATTTCCCATCCTCTTTCCCAAGATGTTTACCAATAGCCACTTCCAATTCATCCTTTCCATCAAATTCAAAAATTTTCTGAGCTAAGCAATCAATCACATCAATAGCATAGACAGGGTTATCATCATTGGGAAATTTCATGGCATCATAAATGTTAAATTTGATTATTTCACCATCAATTTCCATAGTAAGTGTGTCACTATGCACATCTATTTTAGTTTTGAAGGTCTCTAAAAATGGTCTTCCTAACAAGATGGGAGCATTTTAATCACTATTTTCCATGTCAAGCACATAAAAATCAGCAAGGAAAAACCAGTTCGTTAACTTGGACAAGCACATCGTCAATCACACCCTCAGGGTAAGCATTAGACCTATCAGCCAATTGAATTACTATTCCAAGTTTATTCAAAGGTCCTAGTTTCAAAGAAGCATAAATAGCTATGACATAACATTTATAGAGGTTCCTAAGTCTAGCATAGCTTTCTCAAATCTAGTTTCGCCTATTGTACAAGGGATAGTGAACATACCTGAATCCTTGCACTTTACAGATAGTTTCCTTTGAATAACCGCTGAAACATTTTTCCCAACTCTAACTTTTTCATAACCCTTGAGTTTTTGTTTTCTCTTAATTGTACACAACTCTTTAAAAACTTAGCATATCGAGGTATTTGTTTAATAGCATCTAACAATGGTATATTTACCTCACATCTACGAAAGGTTTTATAAAGATCTTTATTTTGTTTATCCTTCCTAGATTCTGCTAATTCTTGAGGGAAAGGGGGTACCGGTTTATAATCAGGGAAAGTGGGAAACTTACTCTTAGGTTTACCATCGTTGTTGGGGACATTCTTCTCTGTAGTGACTTCTTTCTCCTGTTCTTGCTCTGATGTTGTAGGAACTGCTTTCATTGGAATTTCAACCTCTTTGACACTCCTCAACAAAATTGTACTTGCATTTTTCCTTGGATTTACTACCATTTGAGAAGGTAGTTTTCCCGAGCTTTGTGATTCCATTCAATTGATTGTTGTTGCCATTTGACCCACTTGATTTTCCAAGCTTTGAACACTCGTCTTTGCCTCATGTTGGAATTGTTTTGTTTCCGGTTGAAATTGTAAAGTGTTAGTGGCCAAAGACTTAACAATATCCTCTAGAGAGATACCAGAGTTAGAAGATTGGTCGTGTTGTTGTCTAGGAAGGTATGGCTACTTGAATTGTTGAAAGCTTTGGTGATTTTGGGTCATGGGCTGGTTTGATTGTGGATTCCCATAGCTAAGATTGGGGTGGTCCCTCTATCCTTGGTTGTATGCCTTTGAAAATGGATCATAGTTCCTTTGGGGTTGTCTTGGAAAGTCACCGGCTGCATTAACTTGTTCATTGAGGTCTTCTAGGAGAGTCGGGCACATTTTAGTGGGATGTCCTGCTACCGAAGAAATTTCGCAAGCCTTTACTGTTTATATAGTACCTGTAGCCATTTGTCGAACAAGAGTAGTTAGACTCAAAATCTGTTGTTCAAAGGATGAGATATTTACCTCATTGACACTTTTAGAAGGAGTGTCGAGTCTAGTGCCGAATTGCTGAGAATTAGCTGCCATGTTCGTAATTAAGTTTCTTGCACCCTCAGGAGTTTTATCCACCAACGCTCCTCCACTTGTAGCATCATCCATACTTCGTTCTAGTGAGTAGAAGGCCTTTATAGAAATATTGGATGAGAAGATGTTCACTGATTTGATGATGGAGGCAACTTGCACACAGTTTCTTGAAACGCTCCCAATATTCGTGCAGAGATTCCCTGTTGTCCTACCTCATTCCACAAATTTCTTTTCTGATATTTGCTGCCCTTGAAACTGGAAAGTATTTTTCTAGAAATAGCCTCTTCATTTCATTCCATGTGGTGATACTTTCAAAAGGTAGATAATAGAGCCAATCTTTTGCCGAATCGTTCAATGAAATGGGAAAGCCCTCAATTTAATTTGTTCCTCACTAACTCTTGTAAGTTTCATGCTTGTACAGACCACATGAAACTCCTTTAGATGCTTGTGGAGATCTTCACCTGCAAGGCCATGAAAAGTGGGCAAGAGATGAATTAGTCCAGATTTAAGTTCAAAAATAATGGCAGCATCTAAAGTAGGAAAAGTAATGCATAAATGTTGATGAATCAAATCTGGGCCTGCAAGCTCCTTCAAGGTCCTATTTCCATCCATGACGTCATTTTCTTCTCAATCAAATTCACTTGCAAATAGGATTCCCAGGTTGAGATCGTTTTCTTCAAGATTTCGCCGAGTGTCACTCTGTAACCTATGCAAAATTCTCTAAATTTTCGAACCGTACTACAAATTACCTTCATTAGAAGATCTAGTTATGATCATAAACAATCAAAGAAGCTAAAAATTAGGAAATAAACAAAAAAATATACCTTTTTTTTATTTTTTAGAATGAAATGAACAAAGAAAAAGTACAAAAATAAACTAATTCTCCCCCACAACGGCGCCAAAATTTGGCGTACTGTCGTAGGCGCCCAAAAATAATAAAACCTGCACTTCAAAAAAAAATATATGTAGTAGTGAAAGTAAGGATCATTCCCACGAAGAGTGGTTAGTCTAATTTTATGCAATGTTAACAATAACGGGAGATTTTGTCTGTGATGAAATCAATTCTAGTTAAAAGCAATGCAATTTAATAAATTGGATTAAATCAATAGAATGAACATTGGTCTAAGTCAGTATCCACCGTAGGAATTCCAAACTGGTCATAGATCCGTAACTAATTACCAATTCATATTTTTAGCATTCATCGTTGGAATTTATATTTTCTATTTCTCCTTAGTTGTAATTAACCAAAAAACAAGTGATCAAATCAATCCTCGTTATCAAATAACCCAAGAAAAGCACTTAAGATTTAATTTAATAATAGCATGAAAAGCTAGAGAAATCGATAAAACTAAACAACACAATCACAAGAAGTCATGTTTAATCTAGTCAAATATCCTCCCTATAATTTAATAACCTCTAAAGCAGCTACTAATCAAACTCTAGTTGCTTCATAATGTCAAAGATATCAAATAATTATGTATTAGTTCTTTAAACAAACAGTCGATCGAAGTATATGAACATCAAATAGGCCTATTAGAATTCAAATACAACAACCATAAAATCATGCATAAAAAAATACTCAATACATAAAATATGAATGAAAACAATGAGATTTATTTAGATCTCACAGTTTGAATAATTCCTAGGCTTCAATATCCTTTGACCAAAAGATGAAGTTTAACAATACATCAATTATCTTTAAGCAAAAAGAGAGAAAAGTCTTTTGGGAGCGTTCTCTAGGTTTTTGCACGAGTTTTGGACTTTTAAATCGTGAAAAATGATTGTTGCCATAAGTGGTTGGAAGAAATAAGGAAATAAAAATTCGCATCCAGATTCCTCTATGCGGTCACGAGGAACAATTGAAATGTAGCCTGAAGTTCCCTAGAGGTCACCATGCGACCGCATGGATTTTTATCTATGCAATCGCATAGTTCAAAGGTCTTCTCCACAAACAGCTTTCAGTGTTGTAGTTATAACTTTTTCTTCTAATGATCGATTGAGGTGATTCAAGATGCATTGAAAATATAACTCAAAGGGATAAAATTTGGTTCAGATGTTATCTTCCAATTCGATCTTCGACCATGTCGAAAATGGGTCTCAAAATAATGCTAAAAACTGGTGCATAACTTTTTTTGATAGGAAATTGATGTGTGATTATTCTTTGATTGTATTTCATCTCTTTGACTTCTTTCTTCATCCAATTGACTTCTAACAATCTTGAATCTTCATTCCGTCACTCGTCTCATCTTGGAATTATTTGCAACTTGGTCCCTGAGCTTTTCACTTTCTTCCATTTAGATCATTTCTTGCTCTTTTCTTCCAAATTCTATATTTTCCATCCATTTGCAACCTGAATCAAAATATAAGGGTACTCAATACATTTAGACATTAATTAATCACAAAAGCATAAGGTAAAGGAATGAAAAATATGACATTTTACATTCCTATCACTGACCATCAAAAATCAAGCATATCAGGAGCTTCACATTTAATAAATCACTTTGAGTTTAACAGTAGAACTAAACGCAGTAGGCAAGCCAAAATTTGACATTTAGCCATTTGAATTCCCAAAAAATGACTATAATAACACCAAACAATAAGTAGACTTTTTAAGATTGAACAATAAGGAAATAACAAGACATGGAGTTCACGAGAGGTCAATCACTATTTTATAAGGCCTATGGAGTATGATAGATTTACATCCATGGAAAGTCTTGGTCAAAATACAAGGAAGAAGTCCAACCATAATTGAATAGGACTCATAGTGTGTACATTTATGCTATCCTGAGAAATAAAATAAAGAACTTACAATTTCAAGCGTTTTGATTTGTTGCAGTTACGTCACTTACAGGATTCATCATCTCCTGATTGTTCCAACCTACGTCCGAGAATTTAATTCATGTTATTTGTCTGAAAAAGGTTAGATGCAGATGAAAACTAATTCTACAATAAAGAAGACATGCATCTTCTTCTTTGGACTGTTTTGATTGATCTCTTCATTGACCATATATCCAAATTCTGAGCAGGCATTTTCCATAAGAACACTATTTTCAATGGCACAGATTTCTTTTTCTGAGTTAATAGGTAAAGTATAGTTTAACAATTCTTGACCAGTGCTCGGAGGTTGAAAATTGGCATTTGGGCTTGGACTAATCGATACTTTTCAAGAACTTAAAGCTTCATGCTTGACAAATTTGTAGTCCTTTGTTGTTGTTGCTAGAGTATTTAAATGCAAACCAATGCCAGGTAAAACAGAAATCAATACAAAAGACAAACAAAATTAGTGTGAAGTGTATATTGTTTGAAGTCATCATACTTTAATCATCGTTACTTCACAAAAATAGCCAATAAAAGTAGAATGGTCTTCAGCATAATAAAACTGAGATATGTTACAAGATATGAGAACCTATTAAGAGGAACTCACAAACAAGACGTTGAAATATCTATTAAACATAACTAAATAAAAAGCTTCAGGGTAAAGGAGGAGAATCAGTACATACTTTTTGATTAGCTAATAGTGGAAGGCCACCAATATACACTCGACGTGCATGCCTTGTATCCTAGGGACGAAGTAAAGATTAGAAGAAAAGTCAAACTTACATAAGCCAGTAAAGGAGAAGTATTACCTTTTTTTTCCCTGCTGACTCATGGCTTGAATTGGCAACAACGGACTGTAACCCAACTACTTAACCTATTAGCATGCATTGTATTTCTTGAGAAAAACGGTGGTAGCCTTCTAAAATTGATAAAGATAGCACAAAATAAAAGAATAAATTGGTAAATTGGTAAAATGACAGAAGCTATAAAGTGTAACGTTAGGAGACGAGATATGAAAATGTACTCACTTGACAAAATCATTTCTAAGGATTTGCATAAGAATGGTAGCCAGGAAACCAATTAGGAGAACTGTTGCACGGCAGTTGATTATTGGGAACCAATGGATTTCCAAGTGATGGCATAGTGAAGAAGATTGAGTACTTCATTATCTTCTCAAAAGGAGTGTTACTTTCCTTCCATTTTACCAAGTACATGAACTCTACTTCAACTTCCTTATCCTCAATAATTGTAAATCAGGTTAAACAATTTGCTGCTTGGTTGAAGACAAAATATTATGTTATTGAATCAAAACGCAATCAAACATGAAGATAATGTCAGAATTCGCCTTTCCAGGCCCCATAAGAACTGGCTTCAAATTTGTTGACCCCCCAACCACAACTGAATTGTTTCCAAAAGTTAAAAAGAAATTCATTAGTGAAATTTAAACCATGCAATTTTATGAAAATAAATTCTGGAAATAATAAAAACTTGCTTTTGCAGATGAGGAACTTTTTCCAAGGATAGCCAATATCAGTTAAGATTTTGTACAAAGAAATCTAATAAAAACAATATTAACGATTTAGAATAACTTATTATAACATATCCAATAATTTTCCTTAGTCAAAATACGAATATATAATTCCTTTGTTCACATAAACACTATCAAGTCTTAGCATTAAGCGAAATATGATCTTTCAGGTGATATCATGACAAAAAAAGATTCAAACTAATAAATCTGAGTATCAAATTAAATAATTTCACACAAACACAAATAGGAAAAGATGACCTTTTTCTAATCACAAGTTTGTATAAACTTAAAATTGCACCACTAGGACTGAAGAAAAAGAAAATGTCCATTCGATTTAAAAAATGAGAAATCAATCGAAGAAACTCTACTCAGAAAAAACATAATCAACAAACAAAGAAAGCAATTTCTGTGAAATTTCAAGAATTTACAAAAATGCATCTAGAAAATTTAAATTATAAACACTGCAAAATTGTACATTGAACAAAAAATGAAAATCCTGATTAAAAAAACTACCTTTGGAGAGACAAAAGAGGCGAGCAATGAAATTCTGAAAATCCTAAAAAATGTATACAAAAACTCTAAATTAAAAATTCTTCAAAAATGCACTTTAAACAAAACAAAATAACTAAAACCTAGGTAAAAAATCTACCTTCTGATATCTTGTTGCTTGAATCCATGTGTTTGTTTTTTTAAGCCATTTCCCTTGAAAGAGGGTACTGGTTGCCATAATACTTTGTACGTCATATTTTGAGCTAACGAAGTTGGTTACTGCATTAACCCCTCGAAATTTTATAGCTGTTGCATCGTATGCTTCAGGATCTTCTTCTTGAGTATCTAAAATATAGTTAAAATGGTTATGAAAAATAGAAACAATTTTTTTCTATGGTAATTTATTTATTACAGTGACTGTAAACAAGTTTATTTCTAGTAAGTACACAAATGTAAGAATTTCAAACAGAAACAAAATCTTACAAGACTCATTCATATTTGAAGATAATTTCATAGGATTTATATGCCAAGGACCAGTTTAAAGCATAAAATAAAAAGCAATTCACACATATATCTAAAGATTTAAACAACTCACTATATGTCCCCAAATAGAGGTTCTTGTTTCCAACAACTCGGCCAATCCAAGTTTGGCAATCTATGTTGAAATTGTCTGCTTAAAAAAAAGAAACAAAACTTCAATGAAGTGGATGAGAGCATCATTTTTAATTGAAGCCTTAAGCTAAAATAATTCAACCAACTTAAAAATCTAAATTGTACACATAGAAAAAAGAAAAAATAATAAATTGAAATTACACAACATCTCAAAGTAAAATGTTGTACAAATAAAAAATAATAATTTTTTGACAATAAAATAACCATAAACTAAAAACTTGTAAAATCGACATACCTCATGTCGTTAATATCCACCCAATGGTAATATAACTGTACACATAGAGAAACATATAAAGAAAAATTCAGTTGTAAAAATAAACAATATTTGAAAGCAAAATCATTAGAAGTCGACCAATATTTCGAATTAAAAAAATAGGTGAAAACCGAAAGAAAAGCCATAAGATGAATCAAGGTGACACAAATTATGTTGACAGGGAATCGTCAATAAGTATTTATATATTACCTCCTGAGAAATCTCTATTCCTTCAGTGAACTAAGGTGGGGGGAGTGAAAACAGATGGAAGCGATTCAAAGACTAAGAGGATTGGTTGTTTGAGTGATGAGCATGGACTTAATTGGGGAAAGATTGTTGAAAAAATTAAAGATAGGGGAGTCCTGCATGAAAGTAGAAAACCAGTCATTAATTGAAGAGGAAAAAGCCAGAAAAAATAGAAAAGAGGAGAGAATTTTCCTAGAAAATGAACAACTTAAATACTAAAATAGCAATTTTGTGGTGGACAAAAATGTAAAATCCAGATATTTACGTAGTATAGATTTTACATTCATAATTTCAACATCGATGAGCAGTTTCACAAGATAAAGAGTGATTATAGCTCAATAAACATGTAACTTAAAGACATACATAGTGAAATCAATGGGTGTACATAATAAATTAAAAAAGATTGGTAAAATGTGTTCCATTTGTTCACCCAAGCTCAACTGGGGCATAAGTTACTATTATAGTCTCTAGATACCAAAAAAAAAAAAAAAAGGAAGAAAGCATATACACCATAAAACTAAATGATTTAAGAATTTTATTAAAAACAAATTCCTCAAATCCTATAGAGGAGCAAAAATTTCAAAGAAGAAAAATTAACAAGATTGATGTGATATTAATTTTATACTATGATAAGATGCAGTAAGAATATAGAATCCATTCTCTCAATAAGATTTGTTAGATGCAAGAGTCCATGACAAACCAAAAAACAAAGTCGAAGATTAACAAACCTATAATTCGAAGATCAATCGAGAGTGAGAAATTTGCAATTCTATTCAGTAGCAATGCATAACAAATGAAAGAGAAACTTAGACACACACATACCAAATTGCTGAAACCCCATATTCCAAATTTGTTCAACCATCCAAAAAGAACAATTAACCAAAAATCAAATAAAAAATGATCCCAAAGTAAGATGAAGCTCTTTGGTAAAAATTGTGAGCGTTGTTAATTTTTTTTGTTAATAAATATAAGATTATCGATCAAATTGTTCGAAAAAAATGGCATCTAATAATACTTTCCATGAGAGGTCTTAACTTGCGAGAATAATAGGAATACTGCCAAGAATAAAACTAATCTAGCAAGATGTATCTCAAGAACAAAATAAACCAAAAAGACGCATGAACCCATTTCAAATTTAAATATAACTAATTGTATGATAAGTAATGCAAAATAGACCTATAGAAACTAAAATGCATAATAATTAAGGATCATTTCCACATTGTTTCCTACGTAAATTTATATGAGTTTCAAATGAAACCATATCAGGAAGGACATGAACACAATAAAATGCCACTGTTAATCTCTTTCTCAGATCTCAGCAATCAAACCTCTCATTTCTAAACAAATTTTTTTCCAACATAACAAGGAAAACAAATATCCTTTCAAACTTTCAGTTCCTTCACGTATAAACTCAAGGGAAGCAATGAAGATAAAGCAATTAAGTAACATTAAATTTTAGAACTGAAATTCAAGCAAGAAATCATCATATGAAAATTAATTTTGACACTAGCATCAAGTTAACTAATCAACTTTTAATTTTAATTTTTTTAACGTTTCACCGAGAGTGAGGCTTTCCCACGGTAATGGAAAGGTCAGCGGAATGCATAAAAAGAACAATAAAATATGTAAAAATGATCGTATTCTTAATTTTTTTCTTTGCATTTTCTATCATCATCAAGGATAGCACAAAATTGAAGAAGAAACAAGAAAATCCAAATTCATACAAGAGCACAAAACCCAATGAAATCCAAAATGTAAGGCTCTTAACTAGCGATTAGAAGAAAATTTTGAATAAATACACACATATATAAATAGAGATAGAAAGAGATATTACAATATCAACAGAGGCTTTCATGTGCTTGACAAGAACAACACTGGTTCCCTTTAGGTTGGTGTTCAACATAAATCAAGAAAGTATGACAACCAATTACAAAAGAATGGCATAAATAACATACATGATTACAAATGCTTACGATGAGTAGAATATCATTTGATGCTAAATTATCGAAGAGATTTTTCTGCACGATTTGAATCTATCACTGCTCAATCAAAAGAATAGTATGTAAAATCGGTTCTTCACGGCATTAAACAAATTTTCATAATATTTAAGTTAATGTTACAAAAGGGGGACTAAAATAAGTGAAAATAATACTTACAAAAAAGTTATAGTTTTATAAACGTATGAAGGAAAGAATTTCTTTGTAAACAATATTTTTAGTATGTGTATTCTGTAAATTTTTTATGCTTAATGGTTTAAGTAAAACTTTAAAAGATTTACTTGTTTTAGCTCTTGACAATGCTACATAAAGTTGACCATGAGAGAAAACTAGTTCGGGAAGATACAAGCCAACGAAATCAAGTGTTTGACCTTGTGCTTTATTTATCATCATTGCAAAGCATGGCCTAATAGGGAATTGATGTCTTTTGAATGAAATTGAAGTTTGATCACTTTTTAGAGGTACAAAAGGGATTCTCAGTAAGAAAACATATTTTCCACAATACTCACCAGTTGTAATTCCAGCAAGAATTACATTCTTATTAAATTTTCTAAAAGTAAGGCATGTTCTGTTACATAACCCTTCAAAATGATTGATATTCCACAATAACATTACAAAATAGTTTATTTTAAACTCCAATTCATGTGGTGGAATACCATTTGGAGTCAAAGTATTCAATAAATCTTCCTGTAGGCTTTGTTTTGACTTGTCAATTGCCTCATCAAAATTATAATATGTGTAAATTTGATCAGAAATCTGGTCAAGTAAAATTTGGTTAATATTAACAACACATTTATTTATAGGCGTAAGAATTACTCGATTTGCCATGGCATGTAAATTATCAACATATGCTTCTATATTTGGAAAAAGTGACTTATTAAAATTTTCAAATATGTAATTTCATTTTCAAATGATACAATTATATTGTGTGGAAGCTGAATGCAATTACAATTGTATTCTAGTTCCGTTCCAATTTCAATCCTGAGCAAGTACTCACAAAATGTGGGATCTAATTTCGCTCTCATATTTTCAACCAATGGTAGATGTGAATACAAAGGTCATAGGTGAGAGAAAATCAAGCTAGCTCTCATTATGTCTTTTTTTCGTTTCAGTATCACTGGTAAAACTTGTTGAAAATCTCCTCCTAGAACTACTACTTTTCCATCGAAAGGAAAGTTGCAATCAATTATATCTCTGAGCATTATATCAACAGTTTCAACAGCACAACGATTCACCATAGGTGCTTTATCCTGGAGTATTAAATTTGACATTTTCAACAAAGTCCCTAGAGTTGATTGCTTACTAACAGAACAATTAACCTCACCAACTATTTCCAAAGGAATTTTAAATCTTGAATGAGCTGTCCGACCTCCAGGTAAAAGAGATGCAGATACTCCAGAAGATGCAGTAGCCAAAGCAATTAAGTTTTGAGACCTCACACCAGCTAGGAGCGCTTCATATAAAAAAGTTTTACATGATCCCCCTGGACCACCAATGAAATAAACTCCACTTGATTTGGAATTTACTTTTTCCATAATTATATTGTACACAAATTATTGCTCATTATTTAGGCTTGCTGCACAAGCAAAGCCTCTTTCAATATCTAAATTTCCTGTCTCATCTACCATCATTTTTCTCAACCTTTCATTTTCATCTATATTTACACTGAATGACACTATCTTATAGTCATTTATGTTTTTACCCAATGATTCTAAAATTGAACCTATGTCTTCTAAAGCCCGTAGTTCAGTAGCTTCCAAAGGTATATTGTCATGTATATAATCATCAGTCATATAAACTTTAAATTTATCCAACAAAAGCTTTGGATGATTGGGATTGCAAAGTATAAGAAGCATAGCAAAAAGACGTCTTTAAGAAATAGGCATTTCAAAAACAACAGCTTCAGATATAAATTCTTCACAATGATTATCTCCACTTAACAACCCATTTAAAAGTGATGCTTCTCGATATGTATTAACAATTACTCTATTTGAAGTTTGTAAATCATGAAATGATGTTGAACCTCGAATATGATTGAGAAAAACCCGCAGGAAATATCGTTTTCCTTCATATGGACTCGCTGTGACAATTCGTCCTATAATAGTATGTTTCTTTCTTGGAGTCCAAATATTCTTAGTTGAATTTCAAACAAAATGGGTTGGAAAATCTCGATACAATAGTATACGAGCAAATTCATTTGCTTCATTTACTCGAAAAAAGTCTATTAACATTGTTCTTTCCATATTTTTCGTTCTTAATAATAGTATATAAATCATCTTGATCATCATATCTTACTTGTTGATGATTTTCAAAATGAAGTTGTAAAGAATAAAAAATTGGATAAATTTCTGCTAAATTGAACGAAAAATCCTCTACATAGTTTCAGGTGGAGATATCCATCTGGCAGATTAATAAGCAGAGATTTCATCGATTTCTTTCTCTGTTTCATTTGTGGTAACTGAAAAATAAATACGATCATGTCCTTCGTACACATATTTATACAAATATTTTACAGTTTTAATAGAAGAACATACTTCAACATTAATGTGGCCGTCAAATTTAGCGCTCAAATAAGGATTGTATGATACAACCCATCGATTGTAACATTTGACCTCTAAATTTAATAAAAATAGCATTACCATGACGTTTATACAATGGATATGAGTTATCACCGAATATAGTATTATTACAAAAATTCCTATGGTATTTATTTTTACAACTTTTATTGCTTCCATACATACATTTTTTTGGATTAAGGTCTCCACAAGGGCCGTGCATATTGTGCTTAAAAATAATAGAATGAAGATAAAGATATGTATTTTGGTTAGGAATTTCACATGAAACTATCCTATCAACATTTGCAGCAAAACAAATTTTGTGGCCAAAGTTGAAAATAACAATAGATGTGCATAAGGAAGCCCTCTTTTTTTTTTTTTTTTTTTAAATTCAATAACATATATATGCACAACAATAGGGCCAAAGATGTTATTTTTATATAAATCATTTTTTAACTCTTCTAATTTTGCTCTAAATATACGTATAATTAGATCTGGTCGATTTTGAATCTCATCGTTGTGTTTTAGCTCTTGCCTAATTTCTAGCTAATTTGGATTACATATTATGGTTGAAAATATATCTGATTTTCCATAACATTGTACAATAGCCATTGCATTCATATAACTCATTCGCATATCTCTTCGCCCACATGTAAAGGACTGTGGCAAAACAAATTTTCTTCCAATTTTGTACCCTCTTGTCTCTCCATTTTGATCGCTGTCTACAATACCTTGGTAAAGTTTAGCTCGAATTTGTTTTTGGTTGTTACAAAAATAGTCTAATCGTGCAGTTTCGATCTTAACATACATATCTACAACATACTGTTGAAACAATCTACCACTATGAAGCAAAACAGACTTACCGGAATGCCTAATTTGCAATTTGTATGAATACTATTCTCGACAAGAAACCTGAAACCGTTGCTTTGTTCCATTCAACATTGCAAAACAAAATGAAAATGAAATTAATCATTTGTTAACATTTACACTGCTAAACTTAGTAGAATTCACAATAAAATATTTTTTCAAACCTTGATTTTCTTTTTCTATAAATTTAGCTGCAGAGGTAACTACAGTTGGAAAAGTAACTAATTTATACACATGTTTAGGCTGAAAATAGGTCTTTATGCACCTCTCAATGCCTTCATGTCAACCAGATTCCTCATATGGTAAAAGTAACGAATACTACAAAGGATCATAACAATCATAGTAATAATGAACTCTATGTGAATCACCGGATGATAATGTCACGAACACGAACATTAGCATTCCCATCATCTTCAACCCATACAGCAGCTACTTGAGATGTTGTAGGAGTATTGAAAACTCTTTGATCAAGTCCTGAATCACATCTTATGTGTATTCGATGGTCTTGCAAGTTAGTTGTATGACTTAAGGACCTAAAGAATTTATTATATGGATTTACCTTAAGGATTTCAATTAGAACAATCAAAATACATTGAACAAATTTTTTTTTAATTTTTCATACGATTTTGAAGTTCATTATCTGTATTATAAAAGTATAACTGCATATAAGATGGCAGACTGTTCTGTGGGATAAGTTCATTTACGTAATGATATACTTATCCTTGAACCCTGAATGTGTAATACCTCTGTATGATTTGAAGAGCTCTTTGTCGTATTTGACACCAAATGAAGTGAAAGCAAAATGATTATTATATCCCCTTGTAATCTTTTTAAATTCCATACATTTAGGTTCTTTAGAAGTAAACAAGTTTTACAGTTCAGTTGGTGAATCAGAAATACAGATATGAACTTTTCCATTAGAGCAACAGAAGTTTTTACTTTCTCTATAAAATTTTCTTGCACCACAATATTTACAACTATTGCATCTCATTAATACATATGAAGTCATTGGTTTGTTCAGTACATTAAAACTACTTCGTGATGCAGAATTGGAAATATCATGCGTCTGTTGGCTTGAAGTAGAAGCCTCAAAATCATGGTGCATTATAGATTGTTGCATTCTTTCAATGTTGGAATTATTAATTTTCAATGACATGGGATCATTTATCCTCTTGCAACGATCATTGCATCTAGTTCTAAGTCGATTTCGCCTATCCCTTTGCCTTTGGTTATGTTGTTGGTGATGGGACAATGTTTCGAAATTCAGAAAACCAGTCATTCTATTAGAACATGTTTTCGAAACATCCATAAGAACAATTAGATAACTTATCGAATAGTTGGAGCCCAAGGTAACCAACAAGAACTAAAAGAATTGAAAAAAAAGGCTACTAGCACATATATTACATCATACATATGTGGAAACTAAACTTTTAAGTAAAATAAATTTGCCTACATAGAATTGTTTAAGACTTTAACCGATTTACAATACGTAAAAACATGATAACTAACATAGCATAAATTGTACTTTTTAAAATATACAAACTATAAACATCCAACCTAAAGCAATAAGGAATTTGAAGGTTATCATTATGTTATTTGCTCTTTCTGGTATTTAATGATGCAGTTTATTGACAATGGAGTTAGCTATCAACCCAATGGTTGAGCTTATCCCTACATACTCATGCAAGTATTGCACTTCCAACTGTCGTGGTCATTATGGAAAAATAATTAGAGGTACACTACACATAGCAAGCACTAAGATTTATAATGCTATAAACATTAAACACAAAACCCTTCACATTTCCAGACCTTTGATTAGGAATTCTGACGTTTAATATGGCCTTTATTCTAGGAGCAGGTTCGTCGATTTTAATGGTGGTAAAGAGCTGGCATTGGTTCCATAAGTCAATTATATGGTTCACCAAAGCATAAATCTATATAACATTATTTATTAATTTGTAAGAAATGTCAACAAAAGAACATAAAAGAATAAGAAATCTAAGCTTGACATTGTTCAAAGCCGCAAATAAATTAAATGGAACTTCAAAATATTGCAGAACACAAGGTAAGAGTACTAAAAAAACGTACATTGGAGCTAGTATCAACTTTAACATCTGTCGTGATATTCTTGTGCTTCTCTTCAACTGAGCATTGATATCAGCGAAAAAATTCCCTTTTTTTGTTCCTGGTGATGTGAGGGCCAGCAATTGGAGAAAACAAACAAAAATATATTAAAAAATTTGAGGTCGTATAAACTAAGATTGATATCAAGATATACCCATCAGAATCATCAATGACAGTGGCTACAATCAGATCTGAACACCATGAATAGCCAATAAAGTTACAAAATCTAATCTATAAATACATAGTTCATACAAAAAGGTTCAATAACACATAATGATCTGCCTTCAAGAGATATGAGGAGGAAAAGACAGTAAGTCTGACAAATCCAACATCACATTTATTTGTTCAATAGACAGCACTCGGAAAGCAACAGAATGGTGTAAATATTGCATTGAAAAGGAGAATTTGATAGTTTCACAACAAAATCATTTTTAGTAAATCGATAGATTATATACATTGTTGGATCAATTGCAAGTTCCAATAACAAGCAAAAGTAGTGAACTTAATAAGTTTAACTAAATTAGTTCACCAAATGGAGATGTTTAACACCAGCAAATAAATTATGAAATGAATTTCTTCTCAGTTGTAAACATCAAAAGTGTTTGAATAAAAAATGGTGGAGTATAAGATTCTAAAATATGTGTCTATAACGACATACAGATACTGATAGAGAGAAGACCTTTATACAATTATATTCCATTTCTATAATCTCAGAAATCCTAGAGTATCTTTTTAGCAATCTGTGTATCGAAAACATGTAAAGTCAACAATCCTAGCCTCCTGGATAGAAAAGCACTCATAAAGGTAGCTCGAGGGACGTTCGGATCAAAAAAGAATATCGAGGAATATCTTGGATCAAAAAGGAAGCTTGACGGGATTGTATTGGCTTGCTCTATCTACTACATTTGGATAACAAGGAACGAGATGATTTTTTTAGGATCATAGGCCACAAGATGAATATCGAATATCAACAAATGTCGGTCAAATTCAAGTCAGAAGGGCAACTGAGCCAAAAGTCAACAAAAAAATATCAAACACAGATTTCATAATTTGGAAAAAAAATACGAAATCAAAGCAAACAAAAAGTTTAAATTGCTAAAAAGATAACAGATTAGTTCTGAACCTTCATGTGAAAGAAAATCGAAAGAGTATATTGCTAAGTTGAAGTAGATACAAAACAACACAATAGACTTAGGACATCGACAATAACGAGTAAGTTCTATGCATAATCTAATTGAACATTATCAAAGGAAGATAAACTTATAGAAGGAAAAGAAAATTCCTACCTTTTGACTGAAGCGAAACAAAGAGGAGAAAATTCCAAAGATGGATAGAAGTCAGATTTTGTACAATGATCCCAAAGATAGATATCAATGAAAACCTCACACAATATCAAAGAACGAACATCAGATTGAAATGATAAGGCACGCTGAAGCAGAAATCAGAAACAAGATATTAAACACCTCATCCAGAAGTTTAAAAAAAAAAAAAAAATTTGCACATGGATTTCAAAAATAGAAACTTGTAAACCTGCTCCCCAACCTCTTCATTTTCAACATCAATAAACCTCCTCCTTTTCTCCAATCCCCTCTTTCATCTCACATTTCCTAACATCATTTTATACCCTCCGTCCAATAAACCATTATTATTAGCTCGAATATATGGTTCAACAGAAAGTAAACCCCATATAAACAACATTATTTTTGAATTTTTAATTTTTTGGCATGTATTATTTGGAATACAAAACTTTTCTAAAATCTAGAAAATCAAACAAGAATGTATAAACACCAAAAGAATCAGAGTGTAGATTTAAATGTCACGTCATCGGTCATTTCAAGTGAAATTTCACCTGAAGTACGAAGACATGAATATGCATAATGCATTCCAACTACTTTTCCCATAAAATATTCCTTTCTTTCTGAATTAGGGCATGTGATCTTATTTGTGCAAATTAATTGATTTTGGTAGTGATTTTATGCTTCTTAAAAGACCCTAATATATATGGTGTGGCTGTCAATATCTCTTGATCGATGAAACATTACCGTGACACTTGTAGTTGATAAAAAGTTGTGCTCACATAAGGTAAATGTCATACTTGTTTGACATGTAATATTAGATATAGTAGAATGAGATTGTAAAATTTTGTTTACATTGATATTATTGACCACTTGTGTTATTTGAGAGAAAAACTACTTAAATCAAACAATTTCCACTTTTCTATTGAACAAGGGGGTTGTTTGGGCTCACACTGAGCATAGGAAGGTGCACTGTCTACTGGGATACATTTGAAATGGATCAATTCTTTGGATTGGAAAACTGATTTTTTACTTACGAACTGAACTACAACCTCTACTCGCTACCCAAACTGAGATAGAAAATAAGGACGGGGCAATATTATTCGACTCCCAAAAAACACCACTAACTTAACTTCTACAAATCGAATTCAAGAGTCTCAAGTCTTGAAACCTCAACTTTTGTTGCTCGTAAGATTGTCAACAATTCATTCTAAAACCTGTTTTTTTTTCTTTTTCTTTTTTTTGCTTTTTTAAATAATTAAGAAATATACAAATCAAAACTCTATGTTTCCAAAATCTAGCTTCTTCATTTTTTTTAATCAGCTCATTATCAGATGATATGATAAGAATTTAAGAAAGCAAACATTAATTTTTTGTTGGTGAGGTTATAAAAAAGCAAAACCACATCCCTCCATTCAGTCCAATTTGTTCACATATATGAGGTGAGAATCCACCAAACTAACGATGGAATCATAGTACGAATGCACCAAATTTACTTTAGTTATATTTTGACTCAAACATTTATCTTGAATTTGGTACATTGTATTAAATCTCATTGAACAAAGAGAGAGGATTACATAAGTTTAAACTTATCAATTACTTAGAAGTTATCTTTATTGAATTGGAGATATGGATCATTCAATCTTGCGAATTAGTCAAGCTTATGAGTGGAAAAGAGACATTCGATTTTTGAACTTTTAAGAACATAGGAATTTATCTTCATGCATGTTACAAGAAAATCCAACTTTTTTTTCCAGAAAAGAAAAACCACACATTTAATATACTACTATGATCTTGAAAATATTGAGTGCATTTTACCTATTGGTACAAAGAATTTTGTTATATATTATTATCAACAATATCATTTTCCTAAGGTATGAGTAAGTAGAGTTCGCCCATGCAACAAAAAATTTGTACCGTGATCGACCCCTCATTTGCTTAAACGTCTTTCTTTTTTATTTTATTAAATTATGTCCAATTGAACTATCAAACATGTCCCTAATATTTTCTTTTTATTGGATTTTTTTTTCAATTAAATAAAGCTCTTGACTTGGTAATGTATCATTCCAAGTCTCCAAATTATGATATGGCACCAATCACTAATGACACTGGATGATTAATACATTCAATCTCCACTTAGCAACTAATAAGACATAAAAATAGAAATCATTTATCCAATGAAGAGATTTCTTTATCCCATGTTGAATTTTTAATTTTTTGACATGTATTATTTGGAATATGAAACTTTTCTAAAATCTAGAAAATCAAACAAAAATGTATAAACACCCAAAAAATCAGAATACAACAGAAAGTAAACCCCATATAAACTACAATATTTTTTGAATTTTTTATTTTTTGACATGTATTATTTGGAATACAAAACTTTTCTAAAATCTAGAAAATCAAACAAGAATGTATAAACACAAAAATAAAAAATAAGAAATAAATCAGAGTGTAGATTTAAATTTCATTTCTATTACATGAACTTTTCCAACAAACTTGTGATAAATAAATAAAAATCGGGAAACCCGTTGCTTACACTACAGAAGAAGAGAAATGAAAAAAAAAATTGGAAATCTACACTAAGGGAAGAAATTGGGGCATGATAATTATACTTACCTTTAGAGAAAAAACAGTATTGTAGTCGTCGATTGGATTTGGGAGGGCTTTTGTTTTGCCTCTTTTCTACCATGCGGAGTGAGAAAACTCGGGTTAGTATAGGATTAACAATAAATCTAGATTTACAGAGGACTTCTTACACTAACTGTACAGAAGTTTAAAAAATTGCTGACGTGGGAGGAGGAAAAGAGGGAAAACTTTGGTTTTTCTCTCATGACCCACCAAATTCTCTCGTTCACTTGCCAAAATGGAAGCCCCAAAGCTGAAGTGGAGAAATGAGTTGCTGAACAACCTCTCGATTCACCATCAAAATAAGAACTAAAAAGCTCCACTTCTTCTCCGACCTCAAGAGCATCGGAGCTGGAGCTCCACTTCTTCTCCGACCTGAAGAGCACCGGAGCTGGAGCTCCACTTCTTCTTCGACCTGAAGAGCACCGGAGTTGGAGCATTTTTCGTGTTTGAGCAACCATCATTCTTTCCACTGGTGCAAGCGAGTTCACTATCTTTTCCAGTGTAGCGACGATTTCCTACCCCAGTGACGGTAATTGCCCAAATGTAATTTCTATTTATCTTCATGCTGTGATTTTTGAACACACACCACAGAACGTTTCATTGTACATTTGGGGAAAAAATTAATCCTGTCATTTTGAACACACACCACAGGAATGAATACACTGTAATATGCTATCAAAATTTTTTATGAATGTTGCTGGAATATGTACCCTCCCATGCAAAGGAATGAACACACACACACACACATGTACATGAAGTCATATATTAGCAAAACCTTCCTATGCAACTGAATGCCACAAAATATATACCTCCATATGCTAATCTAAAGGAAATTTTCTAAAGTTCAAAAAAAAAAATTAGGGCTATTAAGCACTGTGATTGATCGCTTTAACGTTACTATGGTTTAAGACATTTGTTTGCTTAACAAAATTTGCTACATGAAATCACATCCATGTTGGCTTAACAATGTATTTATTATCTTGTCCAGGCAATTTAGTTGCAACACTGAAAGTATGGAAGATGTGAATGAAGACCCTTTATTGCTATCTGATGATGAAATAGTTGGGGATAATATCAATAGTATGGACAGAGAACCGTTAGGAGAAGATAAAGAGGTTGCTCCGGAGGTCGGTATGATTTTTGATGGGGAAAAAGAGTTGTTTGATTTCTATAAGAGATATGCTTATGCCGTCGACTTTCCCGTGAGGAAAAGGAATTCGAAAAAGGGTGACGACGGAGTTGTTAGATATATCACATTCACATGTAGCCGTGAAGGTCGAAGAGGCAGTAACACAAACATTACTTTGAAGTCATAACCAACAAGTTAAACAGATTGTAAAGCGAGGATAATCGCATCTGTAGATAATGTTGGGAAATGGAAAATTAACACCGTCCATCTCAAGCATAATCATAAAACAAGTTCTTCCAAGTCGAGGTTGTTTCGATGTAATAGAGAATTGACTGCAAATGCGAAAAGAAAGCTTGAATTGAATGATATGGCAGGAATTTCATTGCACAAAAGTTACAACTCCACAGTTGTGGAAGCAGGTGGATACGAGAATATGACTTATGCTGAAAAGGATTGTCGCAACTATATTGAATAAGTGAGACGGTTACGACTTGGAGAAGGAGACGCCATAGCTTTACGATCCTACTTTTCAAAGATGCAAGCACGGTGTTCGGGATTTTATTTTAGTATGGATTTGGATGACGAGTCATGGCTTCGAAATATATTTTAGGCAGATAATAGATCTAGGCAAGCATACAAAGAGTTTGGCGATATTGTTACCTTTGACACGACGTATCTTACAAATAAGTACGACATGCCTTCCGCTCCTTTTGTTGGAGTTAATCACCATGGACAATCAATATTGCTTGGTTGTGGTTTGTTGTCGAATGAGGACACGGGTACATTTGTGTGGCTGTTCAAGACATGGCTCAAGTGCATGTATGGCCATCCTCCCCACGGAATAATTACGGATCAAGATAAGGCCATGCAAAATGCGATTGAGATTGTTTTTCTAAATACAAAACATAGATAGTGTTTATGGCATATTATGAAAAAGTTGCCAGAAAAGTTAGGTTATCAAATTTTCTAAGGTTCAATTTTCTCATCCATACATGGATTGGTATATGATTCCCAGGGTATTGATGAATTCGAAGAAGGTTGAAGAACGATGGTTGAAAAGTTCGAATTGCATGAGAATGTTTGGTTGTCGGGCTTGTTTGATAATAGAAGACGTTGGGTACCGTGCTTTCTGAAGACAACATTCTGGGCAGAGATGTCTACAACACAACGAAGTGAGAGTATGAATGCATTCTTTGATGGATATGTACATTCGAAAACCTCATTGAAACAGTTTGTGGAACAGTACGAAAGAGCACTTTGGAGCAAGGTCGAGAAAGAATTCCAGGCTGATTTTAGATCATACTCTCAAATGGTGCCTTGTGCAACTGCCTTCGAAATGGAAAAGCAATTTCAATCGATTTATACAATATCCAAGTTCAAGGAAGTGCAAGATGAGTTCATAGGGAAGGTGTATTATGATGTCGTTGCAACTTCAGATGGATTTTTTTGGGACAAAGTACGAGATTCGGGGGTCTATCGTGTATCCCGTGCGCAAGAGAAAGAAAACATATTTTGTGTCATTTTGAATGGACACACGTGAAGTTCTTTGTAGCTGCCATTTGTTTGAGTTTCGAGGAATTATTTGTACGCATGCTATTACAATATTAGATCGTAATGATGTCACGACAATGTCGGATAGGTATATAGTCAGGAGATGGAGGAGAGACGTCAACAGACCACACACAAGAGTTGCGGTGAACTATGACGGGTTGGGTAGTACTCCAGAACAAATCCGATATGATGATCTGTGTCAGACATTTTCAGAGTTGGCTGACCTTGTTGCAAATGATGAAGGGCGGGCTCGTGCGGTAAAAGATTGGATAAAATCTCAAGCTGCAGAACTGAGGTCTTTAAATTCGAGTAATGGTCGTAATGTTCTATCCCAGCCAAGTATGCATTTACTAGGCCAATGTAATAAGGTCACAAAGTCCTAGCGGCGTGAATATATTAGATCCTAAGACGTCGAATAGAAAGGACGCACCAAGGAAACTTCGGAGGAAAAGTGCTGGAGTCCACTTCAAAGAAGGCTAAGGTAAGTTGTTTTACTAACCTCGTCAAATAGAAAAGGAGCTTCGCTACGAAATCTAATTTCTTTCCATGTATATGTACAGGCTACTTCGACTAAATCCAAAGGAAAGAGACCAGTCGTTGGCCATATTGATATGGAAGAGGCTGCATCGGACCTTCAGTTATCTGGACAACTTCATGATTCTCAGCCGACCCCGTTTTCATATTTGCAACTGTTGCTGGTAAGTTTATGATTTTCATTTAATTAAATTTTACTTCATGCTTACTTCAAGTTCCATTAACGTTGTCATATGATACAGGGTGATGTCCAAAGCCAAGTGTGTACCCAACAATTATCGTCATCCACTTTTATCCCTCTGTCGTCTACTAATATTATATTCAATTCTCAAGGTGAACATGTGTTGATGCCGTATCATACGTTAGGAACTTCATCTCCATGTTTTACTCAGGTAAATGTTTACTTTGTTTCCTATGCGTTTTGGGTGAAAACATTAAATGATCACTGATAATGAAATTGCTGCATTCTATTTTCAGCTCTATGGTGGAACTCATTTCCCAAGACCTTCCCACATTGCAGACGACCTTGCTCGTATTCGGCCAGTGGTGTCAAATCACAATGATGATGAAATCTCGTATGGGAATTGAAATGGGAGCAAAAGCCATTGCAAAAATTGGTCGCTAATTGGGCAAGAGTGGTTAAAGTATTAGCATCCCATGTGAACTTCCTGAATTATAAACATATGTGTGGAACTCGATTTTTTTGTCATTCGTGTGTTGGTTTTATGTCATCCCATATGTATTGATAAACATTTTCAGACATCCTGCAGGATATTTTCCTATCATTGTGTATGACTATTGTTCATTTCAAATTTTGGTGGACCTTTATAGCGTCCAGTTATATGTTTATATAATATGGAATGGCCATCAATGTTGTGGTTTGGATTGTTTTGTGCAATAGAAATTTTGAATTTTAGGTAAACAAGAGAATGTCTGGGATATTACTTATGTTCTCTTCCATGGGATGATCTGCTTGTTCAGTTGAAAACAACCTGTATGTATTTTTTTTCTTGATTCTGACCAAAACTTGGCAACACATTCTTTCAACAACCAATCTTTGCAATTCAGTGACCCAGATAAGTAAAAATGCCATACACAATTTAGAGACCAGTTTGGAAGAAAAATAGAATTCATTCATCATGGTTTACACAAGTTTTTCAACACCAACTACATATTTCAATAACGGGAAATCCCATGCCTTCCATACAAAATGCACATCAATACTTGATTCAGGCTTTCAAGATGCAAAATGAAGCCTTACACATCTAAACTGCACATTTACTACAGCCGACACACACACACAAACAACCCATAACATGGTCCTGCTACAGCCAACACACACAGACAAAACAATAAAATTGTCCTGCTACTTATGAAGCTCGGCCCTTTCCCTTTCCAGCCACTTCAGCACTTTCCTTTCCCTTGCGGAATGTTACATTCAATGTTATCTCGATGTCTCGTTTTTCGGCTATTCGAGCTAGGCTATCGAACATGATTGGCAAATCTTCGTCAACTTCATCTATGGCTACAGGATTCACCACTTCATTCATTGTACTCGATTCACCACGTGATTCTTCATTCTCCACCCAAAAGAAATAGCCACAATTATTACTGCACGTTCTAAATAATCGCCCTTGGTTGTCTGTCTTTCTTTCAACTTCAAAGCATTTCTCCCATCCCCATGGACATCCTCATTTTACTAGACAATCATTGAAGAAGTGCTCTATACTTCTACAAGCGTGACAAACACCAACATTCTTCTGTCTCATCCTGAACGCGAATCAAACACCAATATCATCAGCGATTCTACTAATCTGACCAATTACACTAGTATCTCACAAGAATTTACAGAGAATATAAATGTGAAATACTGAACAAGTTTCGAAAGAACCTTACTTCACTTATACCTATTGTGGACTGATCGGCTGTTGCTAGTGGAGGTCAGTGGGGCGTCTGTGAACAGAGGTGAGGAAACTTAGTTTTCCAGAACTTATATCACTTACAGTTTCGAAGGAAAGATACTTCACTTACAGTTTGGAAAGAAGATAGAAGCTTATGTTTTTCACAAATTTGGGGTAAATTATGCTGTTCCAGAAGAAGCCCCAAACTTCTGTATTTGATAACTTCGGGGTAAATTTCAGAAGTAGACCCACACGACGGAGGTGAAGATACCTGGCTCTTGTGGACTGACTCGTCGGTCGAAGGTGGAGAAGAGAGCGGCGTATGTGATGGCGGTGAGGAAGAGTGCGTTGTTTGCGGACTCTGGTGAAGACGAAGGAGGCGATTTGACTGTGGGTTCAACGTGAGATGTGCGCACTTTTAATGTCGCCGGACAGAGGTTGACCTCAAGTGGGCGTCGAAGGAGATGAAGTGGGTTGTTCCTAGGGTTCCCAATTTTGAACGGAGACGGGAAGGAGAATGAAATGAGGGATGAGGAGTGTTTTCTTTTTCAGTCATTTTTTTCTCCTTAAAACTCCAGCTGCCACGCCATTCTGTATGGCCTCTGTAAGACGACTTTCTGTATGTGTAGTGCGACCGTTTATTGTAATGGCTTTGGGTATCACATTTTGGAGAGATATGTTGTATATAATATATAATATGTTAGATATAACAAAAGACCATTGGACCTGACTTTTAGAATTAGTGTAATGAATATTTAAGGGTAAAATAGGAAACAAACAAATGCATCCTAGATGAATGGTACCGGCAAGATTCTCTCTTTTAAGGTAAATAGGACTAGTAAAAGTAGATGCATTAAAGAGCTCTCGAAGCATAACTCAGTTGTGCAAAGGATAAGAGTGATGTTATCTTACGCCTTACTCGCAGTCACAGTGTGGAAGTTCGATTTTTGAGACGTGAAATTTGACTTTTTGTAGGAGCAGTGTACAGGCAACTCTTATTTCTTGACATGGTGAGATACAGTCCACAATTTACCTCTCTCACAAAATTTTAGGGGCGGACGATGAAACCCTCAAAATTGGGGTTCAACCTTTATAAATTTAAAGAACCAAAGGGACCAATCCGATGTAGGTTAGGTTTGATATGGTCCAGGGGAGCATTTAATTTACCCTATTAATTAAGTATTGGGCTTCTTCTACTCTATCTCTTAACCCCAATTTCCTCATTCTTTTGCTTCTCCTCCGACGATGTCATCAACATTATTCTCAAACATGAAATATTCCGATAGCTTAACAGTTGTCGGAATCTCAATCTGCACTGCAATAATCTGTGAGGCTATCTCCTGGCTCTTAATCTACCGTACTTCATCCTACAAATCCCTCAAATCTACCATCGACAAGGCCTCCAAGAAACTCGAAACGATGAAAACCACGGATCCTAATACTGCAACAATTGTCAAGAAATCCAAAACCAAGAAAATCGATCGGGTCGAATCATCCTTAAAGGAATCCAGTCGAGACCTCTCCATGTTCAAATTCAAATCTGGCGGAGTAGTTGCCCTTGTTTTGTTCATGGTTTTTGGTTTACTTAACAGCCTTTTTGAGGGGAAGCCCGTCGCAAAAATCCCATTTGTGCCCATAAAGCTGGTGCAGAAGATGAGCCACAGGGGATTGTTGGGGGACGATATGACGGATTGTTCGATGGCGTTTTTGTACTTTTTGTGCTCTATTAGTATAAGGACTAATCTTCAGAAGTTCTTGGGCTTCTCACCGCCACGTGGAGCAGCCGGGGCCGGGCTCTTTCCCATGCCGGATCCCAAATCCAATTGATTAGGTTTCGGTGGACTTTCTCCATCTGGTACTGATTTTTGTTGGGTTTTGTTTAATTTAATGTTTGGATCGGAGACTTTTAGATAATTATATGGTGGGTATGATGAATAATAATTTCAGCTATTGCTACTTGTGGAATTTTTAATTAACCTAATACTATCTTTGTTGCATTTTGATTAGTAGTTGCTTTACTGGGAATTTTTTACCCAAAGAACAATTTTTAAATAAGCAAATTGTGATACTTGAATTTTTGCGAATAAATTATGAAAATTTTAGTCTAGTTTTGAGGTTTTCAGTTAATTGAGTAAATGCATTTTTCTTTCATATATTTGCTACTAGTGGAGTAATGTGATTTAGTTATCAAAATCAAATCTTGAATAATTGATTATTTGTCTGAAGTTACTGGTGTATTTTATTTTTTAAATTCGGATCTCATGACTAGTGTTTGTAGGATAACTGATTCAGGCTACATTCTAATGCAAGCCAAGGATTACCTATTGAATCTACGCGTAATTCTTAAATAATAAATGTTATGCACTATCGGATAATTGTCGTGTGTTTAGAAGTTCAGGCATGTTCTGAAGTCCATTTTAAGGAATTTTGCACTGTTAAACTGTATAACTCTCGAGTTCGTTTTGGCTTGATTTTGCACTATTAAACTGTATATAAACTTGCAGTAGTTATCTAAGTGATGGTTTGATTTATTAATGTATGCCTTAAATACTCTGCAATGTTTTGCTATGAAGAACATGTTTCGTTGTGCTTAAAAGTTAATTTTCCTGTTAAGTAAGCTTTGTTGGTAAAAAAAATATAACTTTGAGAATCATGTTTGTACAGTAACTTAACAGCAAGTTTGGCTTACGTTTAAACACGATAAAACATAAGCTCCTCTCTCTCTCTCTCTCTCTCTCTCTGTTATACATTCCAACACTGGTGGAAATTATTTATTTCTTTATTTATTTGGGGGTGGGTTGGGGGGGGGGGGTTTTTTTTTTTTTTTTTTTTGGGGGGGGGGGGGGGGGGGGGGGGGGGCAATTGCCCTCCACCAAGATTTGAAAATTTAAAAAGACGTACTAAAATACATTATATTGTGCAAAAAAAATATTTTGGCTATGAATTGCCCCCACCGCAAATTGATTAGTTAAAATTGCCTCTTATTAAAATTTTTGGCTCTGCCCCTGCATTCTTAACTTTCTTTCTATGTGCTTTTAAAATAATTTTGTCCTGAGCTTACCACTCTTTTCACTTATGTGTTTAAACACATTCCATCTTTTGTGTTGCGGATCTTCTCCCTAAGTTTGTATTTACTATTAAGAATTCAGTTATATCTTACTGCTTTAGACATCATTTTACGCCTTCCGGTTTTTGTGATGCTTTTAATTAAGATGTTTTACATTAATATCTAAATATTTAAAATTTTGGAAACAAGGTTCATTAATATCTTCAAAATGTTTGCGGATAAAATTTTACTCTTCCCTTAAATTTCTTTTCATCCAATCAAAACTCTAGGCATCATTCGATCAATTCGGTTCTCTAATAGCAAAACAGATAAAGTAGAAAGTTGGCAACTTCTGTGAAATATGAATGGAGGGGATGTTTAGATTACTTATAGGATTGCTTCAATCACGGTTAATTACCTATTTTTCAACAATTTTTATTCAAAAATCAACTGTCAGCTTATTCAAGCAAATAGAACGTTCAAGTGCATTAGACTAATTTTGAGGTTCATATGTACACCCTACCTACAAATCATTTCTTTCTTCTGCAACCTAACTGCTAAGGTAGAATTGTTTAAGAATACAAAAATTCACACCTGAAGCAACAAACAGCGATGCATTGAGTGAAATAGCTTATGGCTGCATCATACAAGGAAGGATTTTTAGCCACCAAGTTTGTATTTACTGTATTTACAAGGAAGGATTTTTATCAGTGTGGTGGTGCTTGGTGGCTAAAAATCCTTCCTTGTATGATGCAGCCATAAGCTATTTCACTCAATGCATCGCTGTTTGTTGCTTCAGGTGTGAATTTTTGTATTCTTAAACAATTCTACCTTAGCAGTTAGGTTGCAGAAGAAAGAAATGATTTGTAGGTAGGGTGTACATATGAACCTCAAAATTAGTCTAATGCACTTGAACGTTCTATTTGCTTGAATAAGCTGACAGTTGATTTTTGAATAAAAATTGTTGACAAATAGGTAATTAACCGTGATTGAAGCAATCCTATAAGTAATCTAAACATCCCCTCCATTCATATTTCACAGAAGTTGCCAACTTTCTACTTTATCTGTTTTGCTATTAGAGAACCGAATTGATCGAATGATGCCTAGAGTTTTGATTGGATGAAAAGAAATTTAAGGGAAGAGTAAAATTTTATCCGCAAACATTTTGAAGATATTAATGAACCTTGTTTCCAAAATTTTAAATATTTAGATATTAATGTAAAACATCTTAATTAAAAGCATCACAAAAACCGGAAGGCGTAAAATGCAAAATAGTTCAAGATAATAGCGTGATTAAGAGTATGTATTGAACATAAGATTAAATGAATAATATAAAAAATTGTAACTCATTTCCAAGGTGACAAACTCTAATAGATACTCAATAGATTAATTATCATGCATTTTAATTTATTAATAAAGTATGTTTAAAGTCTCCAAAAAGCCCATCACCATCCTTGCTCAACTTATGAATTTTATTGTAGTTTCCTCAACCATTTTTGCACCATTATGTGGAAAAGTATTCAATTAGAAGGCCTTTTTTTCCCTTCATTTTAGAGAGTATAAGTCTAGAATTAATAGTTGTGAGAACTTACGCAACACCTACGCTTGTAGATGGAAGCTTACTGTGTGTACAGAAACTGCACACACAGAACAGACACAGAAGGGAATGGGTGGGGAGATTTTTGGCATTTTTATCACAATATGTGATTAAGCCAAAATCAGTTACTATTGCTGCTAAAGGTCATTATTATTATCATCCTTATTATAATCAGAGGTTCGTTGTGAGTAAAAAACCAACTTTTTCTCCTATTCAACTTAATTCCTTCCCACCCAAGGAACTTAGCCTTGCAGAGAAGGTCGGAATCCACGCAGAAGCTATGTTATGCAATGGTGGCAATGAAGTTGAGGCAGAAAAACTGGATTTGACACTCAAGCTCTAGATACATACATATGTGTGTTTGTTTGATCGTCTTTATGTATTATCCTAGAATATGTAGCAAAATAAAAGAGAAATAATCTCTTTAATGTTAGTTTTCTATTATGCGTGTATATGTTTTTTGTTAGTATAGAAAAGCAAGTATTACTCCTTTCAGATGTTGTGCTAATTTGTTTTATTAGTAGAAATTCCTCAATTTGGATATTAAGTGCTTAATTTGATAAAACAGTAATAAAATTTTATCTACTGGTCAAACTTCTTTAAGCAGGATCTAGAACTTTTACCGATTTTTCAACTGTACATCTTATCAACTTTTATAAAAAAAAAAAGAAAAATTGTCAAACAACCCCTAATAAATAATGCTCAATAGTTAATATATATATGGCCCATAATAGAGATTGTGTTTCTATAACGATTGATTTGGATTTGAACTATGTAATTGCTAAGAAGCATGATGATCGATGTCAATGTTTAATAGATACACCCCCATGTGTGGGCCCCCTCCATGTGAGGGGGTGTATATCCATGTATACACCATGAGATGTACTCATAACATTATCCAATAGTTAATCATGTATTCATGGCAATTAACAATGAACAAGTTTCCCTAATGGTTGAATTGGATTGTGTCAATGTCGAGAGCGTGAAGATTGATTTGGACTGTATAACTTCTAGGAAGCATGGAGATTGGTGTCTTCAAGCTACACCCTTCTCTGCTACCAAATAATAGAGTTTTCAGAGAAGACCAAAGCAAATGATTTTGATTTTCACAGTCAGATGAAAAGAATAAAGATTCAAATATTACCTATTTACCCTCCCCACAGCGACGAGTCTGTTGTCTTGGGAAGCGTTGAAGCTTGCTTCTTCTCTAGAGTCGGGGAGAATCGCAAGTGAAGCTATTAGTCAATTCCAATCGAAAGGCTTTCACAATTTTTGATTTTTAATGGACCTCTCTGTAGGATTCAAACCCAAATGAGTTCTTTCTAACTACTTGGCCTGTAGTAAATATCTGGTTCACTGCGCTTAATAGTAAACGTATCCATGGCAGTTAATTGTGAATTCCCCTAATAGTTCATACACTCATGACACTAACTAGTGAACATAATTCCATTTCTAAATGATATAATACTTCTTATATTTTTTCACGTTTTCTAGTGAAACAAAAACATTCCGTAAAGACATATATGCAGTATAATATTTGTTATAAACACCATCCACTTAAATAAGCATGTCTTTGGAGCTTTTCTATAGAAATACATTTATATTAACCAATAAAACGTTAAAAACACGAAACCGTAGAAATATAGATCTGTTGCTGCAATTTCAGAAATGTTCACATTGGCACGAGATGTGACGCATTACGTGACAAACCGAAGTCGGAAGTTGACGTATTTTTAGTTGCCGTACAACGCCAAAACCCATTTAAGGATTTCGAAACCAACAATAAATACAAAGTACTCTTAAATCACTGAGATCAACATGTGCAATTTCCCACTCCACGTGTATACAAGTTCGATACGAATACGGTGAAAGTCATCCCAAATAGTGATGTAGAAATGGCATGGCAAGTACCGTAGAGGAATATCCTACTTACGTGTTGTTCGCTCACTAGACTGCTTTGTCAAATTTCGATACATATAGGGCCAAATATTTTTTTTAAACGTTTTTTAACATATATTTTGACACCATGAAAGTCATCCGAAGCGGTGATGTTGGTATTGTAGAGGAACACTTCAAAGAGTCCACTCAGTAGATGAAAATCTTACCTAATAATTTACCCAATATACTACTCAGTTATATTTTAAATTATAAAGTAGTAACGAGATGGATGCCCTAACAATATTGTACCAAAGAGTTCACTTTGCTGGACTAACCTTCAAATCTCAATATATTGGAAATTAATTATTATAATCACAAATATTGAGACAAATCTTTTCATTCTTTTTTCCGTATTTGCATTGACACATTGACAAATATTGGAAATTAATTAGTTAAGCCCTTGTTTGAACCATACATTTTTCAATAAAATAATATTACACGCAAATCTAAAACGCTTCCCTATTTTT